>NW_026800119.1:0-164657 GCF_032191835.1 Heteronotia binoei
TCTATGCTACCATGGACAGCTTGCTTTAAGCAGGACCCTAAAATGTAGCTTTACATCATTCAGTGTGTCTGGTTAGCCCGCTTTTCTTGATTTCTGCTTTTAGATTTCTGTTTGCTTCTACTACCCTGAATCCTACTTGCTTTGTTTACTGAATGCCCCATCCTTTTGATGGCATTGACTCACTCTGTGTAATCCGCCTGGAGTCCAAGTGACAAAGAAGAAGAAGAAGATATTGGGTTTATACCCTGCCCTGTCCTCTGAATCTCAGAGCAGTCACAATCTCCTATATCTTCTCCCCCCACAACAGACACCCTGTGAGGCGGATGGGGCTGAGAGGGCTCTCACAGCACCTGCTCTTTCGAGGACAACTCCTGCGATAGCTGTGGCTGACCCAAGGACATTCCAGCAGGTGCAAGTGGAGGAGTCGGGAATCAAACTCGGTTCTCCCAGATAAAAGAGCTCTGGCTGACCTAAGGCCATTCCAGCAGCTGCAAGTTGAGGAGTGGGGAATCAAACCCGGTTCTCCCAGATAAGAGAGCTCTGGCTGACCCAAGGCCATGCCAGCAGGTGCAAGTGGAGGAGTGGGGGAATCAAACCCGGTTCTCCCAGATAAGAGAGCTATGGCTGACCCAAGGCCATTCCAGCAGGTGCAAGTGGAGGAGGGGGGAATCAAACCCGGTTCTCCCAGATAACAGAGCTATGGCTGACCCAAGGCCATTCCAGCAGCTGCAAGTGGAGGAGTGGGGAATCAAACCCGATTCTCCCAGATAAGAGTCCACGCACTTAACCACTACACCAAACTGGCTTTACACCCTGAAGGACATCACAGAGGTTCTGTCAGGCCCTCCTGGCTGCAACGGGACAGGTTCCACACGATACAGCTTTGTTAGGATTGGCGTGCAAGGGGTTTTGCTTGGTTAATAAGGTGAAAAAGGATACAGCGCCGCTCTGAGCTGCGGAGGTTCCCTGGAGTCCTCCTGCAGATCGCGGTCACCCTCATCGGAGTGGCTGTCTGGATGCTGCGCAGCTTCTGACGACTCAGGGGAGTGCCGGTGCTCCTCCTCCTCAGAACCAGCCACTTCCTTATGTTGGGAGTCGGAACGTAACACCTCCCGTCCCTCCTCCCCCTCTGGGGCAGCAGCGCTTTCCAGAGCAAAGTCTTCCCCGCCCGAAAAAGCTGGCGATTCGACTCCAGCCTCTTTGGCCGGGTTGGCCAGGGCTCCTTCCTGAACCGTCTCTTCTTCTCCCGGAAGTGCATCACTCGAGCAATCGATATTTAAGGCCGGTGCGGACCGGAGCGGGTCTTCAATATCGCCTCTGCGTTTTGGCCTCCCTGTGCATTCATCGCCCCCTTCTTCTCCGGAGGGGCCGGTGCCCGATCGGGCAGTGCTGGGGACGCTCAGGGTGTCTTCCTGGGGGAGGCTGGACAAGGAGCTGCTTCGGGCCCGCTCCCCTGCGAGTAAAGCTTCCGGCCAACCGGCGTCCCTTGTTTCTATGGTTCCCTGGCCACGATCCTGCTCTCCTTCGGAGCTGAGGCTGGACCAGGGGCTGGTTTTGTCCGTCACGGTGGTGATTTCGTTTAGCGTCCTTGGCTCGATGATGTCCTCTTCGTAGTCATCCTCGCTGTGGGACTCGGCAACCTCTTCCGCCGCTGGGCTGGAGCGTGGGGCTAAAGGAGGCTCGCCGGGGGAGCTGGCTGGACCGAGGAATTCGTACAACATGCCCTGTGCGCGGGGGGCCTTTGCCAGAGAGAAGAGCGGCCCTTCGTCCGCGCGGCTGCTTGAGGCGTCGTTCCTCAGGAAGTCTCTGGGCCCGTCAGAGGCCCTGGCTGCTCCCTCTCTCTGGTCCGCGAGGGCAGGCAGACGCGAAGAGAACACCTCGTGAGCGTCTGAAGGTTCTGGGGCGTCTCTTCTGACATCGTTGTTGAGGCCTTGCATGGCAAAACAGACGTTACGAAAAAAGAACCAGACGAGAGAGAGAGAGAGAGAGAGAGAGAGAGAGAATAGAACATAAGAAAAACCATGTGGGTCAGGCCAGTGGCCCATCCAGTCCAACACTCTGAATCACATAAGAACAGAAGAGAAGCCCTGTTGGATCAGGCCAGTGGCCCATCCAGTCCAACACTCTGTGTCACATAAGAATATAAGAGAAGCCATGTTGGATCAGGCCAATGGCCCATCCAGTCCAACACTCTGTGTCACATAAAAACATAAGAGAAGCCCTGTTGGATCAGGCCAATGGCCCATCCAGTTCAACACTCTGTGTCACACAGGGGCCAAAAAACCCAGGTGCCATCAGGAGGTCCACCAGTGGGGCCAGGACACTAGAAGCTCTCCCACTGCGCTCCCCCAAGCACCAAGAAAACAGAGCCTCACTGCCCCAGACAGAAGAACATAAGAGAAGCCATGTTGGATCAGGCCAGTGGCCCATCCAGTCCAACACTCTGTGTCACACAGTGGCCAAAAAACCCAGATGCCATCAGGAGGTTCACCAGTAGGGCTAGAAGCCCTTCCACTGTGCCCCCCCCAAGCACCGGGAATACAGAGCATCACTGCCCCATACAGAGAGTTCCATCGATACCTTGTGACAAATAGCCACTGATGAACCTCTGCTCCATATTTTTATCTAAACCCCTATTGAAGCTGGCTATGCTTGTAGCCACCGCCACCTCCTGTGGCAGTGAATTCCACATGTTAATCACCCTTTGGGTGAAGAAGGACTTCCTTTTATCCGTTCTAACCCAACTGCTCAGCAATTTCATTGAATGCCCACGAGTTCTTGTATTGTGAGAAAGGGAGAAAAGGACTTCTCTCTCTACTTTCTCCATCCCATGCATAATCTTGTAAACCTCTCTCATGTCACCCCGCAGTCGACGTTTCTCCAAGCGAAAGAGCCCCAAGCGTTTTAACCTTTCTTCATAGGGAAAGTGTTCCAACCCTTTAATCATTCTAGTTACCCCAATGCTAGAATATCCTTTGTGAGGTATTCTCTTGGCTTGGCTTCGCGAACGAAGATTTAAGAAGGGTGCAATAGTCCACGTCTGCTGCAGGCTCGCTGGTGGCTGACAAGACCAATGTGGGACAGGCAGGTCCGGCCACAGCGGCTGCAGGGAAAAGTCTGATTTAGGGTTGGTGCTGTAGCAGTGCGATTCTTCCTCAATCTCCTTTTGTCCTCAAGACCAGCTATGCGTGCGTTCTCAAAGGAAGAGACAGCCTGGTGGATGGTGTGCCTCCATGCTTTGCGATCTGAGGCTAGGTCAGACCACTGGTGATGGTTGATGTGATAGGTGCTTTGTGAGGTGCAGTGACCAGAATAGTACACAGTCCTCCAAGTGAGGCCACACCATCAATTTATAGAGTGTCTTCCCATCCCCTCCTCAAATGGGTCACGTCTTACCATTGATGAGGTTGCTGACTTGAGACACCAGACGGTGAGACTTCTCCAGCAGATGCTGCCCTTCGGGGTCTGCCGCCCGGAAGGCAGGACTTGGGTGTCTGCCGCTAGGTCCATCCGTGTTTCTGCCTGGTGCACCCATGTCAGAGAAAGACCTGCTTAGCTTTTGACTGAAGTACCTCTGGATTTCATCCAGCTCGCTCAGGTTTTTCCTGGAAGGAGAGAAACCAAGGAGAAAAACCTGACCCCCGTGAAACTATGAAGTTTTTATTCTAGAAGGCTGGGGGGGGGGGACAATGAGCAGTCCTAACAGGTCAGCGTTGACTGAGGCGTGACATGATTGAAGTTTACAAGAGAAGAGCAGAAGAGCAGCCATCTTGGATCAGGCCAGTGGTCCATCCAGTCCCACACTCTGTGTCACACAGTGGCACACACAGTGGGGTTTTTTGGCCACTGTGTGACAGAGAGTGTTGAACTGGATGGGCCATTGGCCTGATCCAACATGGCTTCTCTTATGTTCTTATGTGACACAGAGTGTTGGACTGGATGGGCCATTGGCCTGATTTAACAGGGCTTCTCTTATGTTCTTATGAGACACAGAGTTTTGGACTGGAGGGGCCACTGGCCTGATCCAACACGGCTTCTCTTATGTTCTTATGTGACACAGAGTGTTGGACTGGAGGGGCCACTGGCCTGATCCAACACGGCTTCTCTTACGTTCTCATGTGACACAGAGTGTTGGACTGGAGGGGCCACTGGCCTGATCCAACATGGCTTCTCTTACGTTCTCATGTGACACAGAGTGTTGGACTGGAGGGGCCACTGGCCTGATCCAACATGGCTTCTCTTACGTTCTCATGTGACACAGAGTGTTGGACTGGAGGGGCCACTGGCCTGATCCAACATGGCTTCTCTTACGTTCTCATGTGACACAGAGTGTTGGACTGGAGGGGCCACTGGCCTGATCCAACATAGCTTCTCTTACGTTCTCATGTGACACAGAGTGTTGGACTGGAGGGGCCACTGGCCTGATCCAACATGGCTTCTCTTACGTTCTCATGTGACACAGAGTGTTGGACTGGAGGGGCCACTGGCCTGATCCAATAGGGCTTCTCTTACGTTCTCATGTGACACAGAGTGTTGGACTGGATGGGCCACTGGCCTGATCCAACAGGGCTTCTCTTACGTTCTCATGTGACGCAGAGTGTTGGACTGGATGGGCCACTGGCCTAATCCAACAGGGCTTCTCTTACGTTCTCATGTGACACAGAGTGTTGGACTGGATGGGCCACTGGCCTGATCCAACAGGGCTTCTCTTATGTTCTTATGTAACACAGAGTGTTGGACTGGAGGGGCCACTGGCCTGATCCAACATGGCTTCTCTTATGTTCTTATGTGACACAGAGTGTTGAACTGGATGGGTCATTGGCCTGATCCAACATGGCTTCTCTTAGGTTCTTATGTGACACAGAGTGTTGGACTGGAGGGGCCACTGGCCTGATCCAACACGGCTTCTCTTACGTTCTCATGTGACACAGAGTGTTGGACTGGATGGGCCACTGGCCTGATCCAACAGGGCTTCTCTTACGTTCTCATGTGACACAGAGTGTTGGACTGGATGGGCCACTGGCCTGATCCAACAGGGCTTCTCTTACGTTCTCATGTGACACAGAGTGTTGGACTGGATGGGCCACTGGCCTGATCCAACATGGCTTCTCTTACGTTCTCATGTGACACAGAGTGTTGGACTGGATGGGCCACTGGCCTGATCCAACAGGGCTTCTCTTATGTTCTTATGTAACACAGAGTGTTGGACTGGAGGGGCCACTGGCCTGATCCAACATGGCTTCTCTTATGTTCTTCTGTGACACAGAGTGTTGGACTGGAGGGGCCATTGGCCTGATCCAACAGGGCTTCTCTTATGTTCTTATGTGACACAGAATGTTGAACTGGATGGGTCATTGGCCTGATCCAACATGGCTTCTCTTAGGTTCTTATGTGACACAGAGTGTTGGACTAGATGGGCCACTGGCCTGATCCAACATGGCTTCTCTGAGGTTCTTATGTCTGGGGCAGGGATGCTCTGTATTCTTGGTGCTTGGGGGGGGCAACAGTGGGAGGGCTTCTAGTGTCCTGGCCCCACTGATGGACCTCCTGATGGCACTTAGGGGTTTTTTGGCCACTGTGTGACGCAGAGTGTTGGACTGGAGGGGCCACTGGCCTGATCCAACAGGGCTCCTCTTATGTAAAGTTTTTACCTGAGAGCCTGGAGAAGCGAAGTGCGCGAGGACTGGGAGAGGGAATCCAGCCTGCCAGCTTGGTGCGCGTTCCCTTCCGCCTGCTGCAAAGACTCGTGGAACCTGCGGATGTTCTGCACGTGTTCTTCGTGGCGAGGCAGGGAGGAAATGGAGGACCCAGTCCTGTGGAGGGAGAGATTCTGTTAGCAGAGAGCGATTACAATGTCGGATATAGTTGGTCTTAAAGGTGCACTTGTCTACTGCTTTGTTCTATTGCTGCAGACCGACACTTCTTGACACTGGAATCCCTCCCATTGTGCCCCCCCTACCAAGTACCAACAACGCAGAGATCCTTTGGGGCATGGGCACAGTGGATGCACGGAGGAATTCCCCAGGCCTTCTTTCCTCATCTTCCCACCTGTGTAAGCTGAAATGCTGACTGCAGGCAAACTGAGAGCCAGTTTGGACCCCTTCCAGCTGGCCTAGATCCTTCTTAAAATGTGGCGCCCCAAACTGAACACAAGACTTCAGGAGAGATCTTACAAGAGGAGAGTAAAGCGATGCCATTACATGATGTGATCTGGACACTAGACTTAATAATAATAATAATAGTGATAATAAAATTTTATTTATACCCCGCCCTCCCCGCCGAGGCAGGCTCAGGGCGGCTTACAAGGTGTGGCAAAAGCCATGTTGAACAATAAAACAGTTATAACAATTCAATACAATTTACAATTAAATATTTACATAATCTAAAACAGTCTAAAATCAGTCTAAAATAGTCTCATCTCATTGCTATCTCAGTTATATTAATGTTAATGATGGCGTGACGTTCATTTCAGGCTCCATCTTGGAAGGCTAGCCGGAAGAGGGCGGTTTTGCACGCCCTACGGAATTGGCTAATGTCCCGCAGGGCCTGCACCTCTTCCGGCAGCTGGTTCCACCATTGGGGTGCTTTTATAGAGAAGGCCTGTTCTCTACTTCTGTTGATACAACCCAAAATCGCATTTGTCTTTTTAGCTGCCGCATCACATATACCCTCTCACTTGCTGTCCACTCAGTGGATCTTCTTTGCCCACTTCCTGTTTCTCGGCAGATGGACGGCTGCTGCCCATGAGGCACCAGTCCGGTTACGATAAACTGGGACTGCTAATCTGTGGGAATTAGGTGGGAGTTTTATTAAGCTGTTTGTGAAACTCTATTCTAATCCTTGACAGTGCTTGAAAGTGTTGTAACTCGCTCTGACTTGGGGCATTGTAACGAATCCAAAACAGCAGCTGCTCCAATAAAGGCAGAGGGAATTTCAAGAGAATTTTTATTTATTTATTTATTTATTTTATGACTTATATCCCGCCCTTCCCAACAAGTGGCTCAGGGCGGCTCACAACACAAGAATCTAATATAAATACATTTTAAGCATAAAAACATTTAAATTTTAAACATTAAACCATTTAAAACATTAAACCATTTTCAAGGAGTCTTGAAGGTTTCTCAAAATTTAGCCTGATCAGCAGAATCTAAAAGTCTGTAAGAAGAAGACTGCAGATTTATACCCCGCCCTTCTCTCTGAATCAGAGTCTCAGAGCGGCTTCTCCCCCCACAACAGACACCCTGTGAGGTGGGTGGGGCTGAGAGGGCTCTCACAGCAGCTGCCCTTTTAAGGACAACCTCTGCCAGAGCTATGGCTGACCCAAGGCCATGCTAGCAGGTGCAAGTGGAGGAGTGGGGAATCAAACCCGGTTCTCCCAGATAAGAGAGCTTTGGCTGACCCAAGACCATTCCAGCAGCTGCAAGTGGAGGAGTGGGGGATCCAACCTGGTTCTCCCAGATAAGAGAGCTCTGGCTGACCCAAGGCCATTCCAGCAGCTGCGAGTGGAGGAGTGGGGAATCAAACCCGGTTCTCCCAGATAAGAGAGCTCTGGCTGACCCAAGGCCATTCCAGCAGGTGCAAGTGGAGGAGTGGGGAATCAAACCCGGTTGTCTCAGATAAGAGAGCTCTGGCTGACCCAAGGCCATTCCAGCAGCTGCAAGTGGAGGAGTGGGGAATCAAACCCGGTTCTCCCAGATAAGAGAGCTCTGGCTGACCCAAGGCCATTCCAGCAGCTGCAAGTGGAGGAGTGGGGAATCAAACCCGGTTCTCCCAGAGAAGAGAGCTCTGGCTGACCCAAGGCCATTCCAGCAGCTGCAAGTGGAGGAGTGGGGAATCAAACCCGGTTCTCCCAGATAAGAGAGCTCTGGCTGACCCAAGGCCATTCCAGCAGCTGCAAGTGGAGGAGTGGGGAATCAAACCCGGTTCTCCCAGATAAGAGAGCTCTGGCTGACCCAAGGCCATTCCAGCAGCTGCAAGTGGAGGAGTGGGGAATCAAACCCGGTTCTCCCAGATAAGAGAGCTCTGGCTGACCCAAGGCCATTCCAGCAGGTGCAGGTGGAGGAGTGGGGAATCAAACCCGGTTCTCCCAGATAAAAGTCCGCACACTTAACCACTACACCAAACTGGCTCTCAGAGAGAATGTTGCTAGTTCCTGTACTTCCCCTTCCTCGGGGGCAGACTTTCCAGGTTCGTCAAACTAGTTGAGGCAGGCAAGGGGAGTCAAGCAGGGGCTCCTTGGGCACACCTTTAAAGCCCTATATGGCCGAGGACCTGCCTACCTGAGGGACCGTCTCTCCCAATACGAACCCCAGAGAGCACTGAGGTCAGCAGGGAAGAACCTGCTGACTATTCCCGGGCCGAAAGAGGTAAAATTACAGAGTACCCGTGCTCGGGCCTTCTCTGTTGTGGCTCCACGCCTATGGAACCAGCTTCCGGAAGAAATGCGGGCCCTGCGAGATTTTGAACAGTTCCGCAGGGCCTGCAAGACCATCCTTCGCCGACTAAAGAGAGAGACTGCTAAGTAAAGCCAGCATCTGTATAATAGCACGAGCATATTAATATTAATTTTATCGTTTTAGAATTTTAATAGAATTTTAATTAGACTGTTAAATTAAGAACATAAGAACATAAGAGAAGCCATGTTAGATCAGGCCAATGGCCCCTCCAGTCCAACATTCTGTGTCACATAAGAACATAAGAGAAGCCATGTTGGATCAGGCCAGTGGCCCCTCCGGTCCAACACTCTGTGTCACATAAGAACATAAGAGAAGCCTTGTTGGATCAGGCCAGTGGCCCATCCAGTCCAACACTCTGTGTCACATAAGAACATAAGAGAAGCCATGTTGGATCAGGCCAGTGGCCCCTCCAGTCCAACACTCTGTGTCACATAAGAACATAAGAGAAGCCCTGTTAGATCAGGCCAATGGCCCATCCAGTCCAACACTCTGTGTCATATAAGAACATAAGAGAAGCCATGTTGGATCAGGCCAATGGCCCATCCAGTCCAACATTCTGTGTCACATAAGAACATAAGAGAAGCCTTGTTGGATCAGGCCAGTGGCCCATTAAGTCCAACACTCTGTGTCACATAAGAACATAAGAGAAGCCATGTTGGATCAGGCCAGTGGCCCCTCCAGTCCAACACTCTGTGTCACATAAGAGAAGCCATGTTGGATCAGGCCAGTGGCCCCTCCAGTCCAACACTCTGTGTCACATAAGAACATAAGAGAAGCCCTGTTAGATCAGGCCAATGGCCCATCCAGTCCAACACTCTGTGTTATATAAGAACATAAGAGAAGCCATGTTGGATCAGGCCAATGGCCCATCCAGCCCAACACTCTGTATCACATAAGAACATAAGAGAAGCCATGTTGGATCAGGCCAATGGCCCCTCCAGTCCAACACTCTGTGTCACATAAGAACATAAGAGAAGCCATGTTGGATCAGGCCAGTGGCCCCTACAGTCCAACACTCTGTGTCACATAAGAACATAAGAGAAGACTGTTGGATCAGGCCAGTGGCCCCTACAGTCCAACACTCTGTGTCACATAAGAACAGAAGAGAAGCCCTGTTGGATCAGGCCAGTGGCCCCTCCAGTCCAACACTCTGTGTCACATAAGAACATCAGAGAAGCCCTGTTGGATCAGGCCAATGGCCCATCCAGTCCAACATTCTGTGTCACATAAGAACATAAGAGAAGCCATGTTGGATCAGGCCAGTGGCCCCTCCGGTCCAACACTCTGTGTCACATAAGAACATAAGAGAAGCCTTGTTGGATCAGGCCAGTGGCCCATCCAGTCCAACACTCTGTGTCACATAAGAACATAAGAGAAGCCATGTTGGATCAGGCCAGTGGCCCCTCCAGTCCAACACTCTGTGTCACATAAGAGAAGCCCTGTTGGATCAGGCCAGTGGCCCCTCCAGTCCAACACTCTGTGTCACATAAGAACATAAGAGAAGCCCTGTTAGATCAGGCCAATGGCCCATCCAGTCCAACATTCTGTGTCACATAAGAACATAAGAGAAGCCTTGTTGGATCAGGCCAGTGGCCCATTAAGTCCAACACTCTGTGTCACATAAGAACATAAGAGAAGCCATGTTGGATCAGGCCAGTGGCCCCTCCAGTCCAACACTCTGTGTCACATAAGAGAAGCCATGTTGGATCAGGCCAGTGGCCCCTCCAGTCCAACACTCTGTGTCACATAAGAACATAAGAGAAGCCCTGTTAGATCAGGCCAATGGCCCATCCAGTCCAACACTCTGTGTCATATAAGAACATAAGAGAAGCCATGTTGGATCAGGCCAATGGCCCATCCAGCCCAACACTCTGTATCACATAAGAACATAAGAGAAGCCATGTTGGATCAGGCCAATGGCCCCTCCAGTCCAACACTCTGTGTCACATAAGAACATAAGAGAAGCCATGTTGGATCAGGCCAGTGGCCCCTACAGTCCAACACTCTGTGTCACATAAGAACATAAGAGAAGACTGTTGGATCAGGCCAGTGGCCCCTACAGTCCAACACTCTGTGTCACATAAGAACAGAAGAGAAGCCCTGTTGGATCAGGCCAGTGGCCCCTCCAGTCCAACACTCTGTGTCACATAAGAACATCAGAGAAGCCCTGTTGGATCAGGCCAATGGCCCATCCAGTCCAACATTCTGTGTCACATAAGAACATAAGAGAAGCCATGTTGGATCAGGCCAGTGGCCCCTCCGGTCCAACACTCTGTGTCACATAAGAACATAAGAGAAGCCTTGTTGGATCAGGCCAGTGGCCCATCCAGTCCAACACTCTGTGTCACATAAGAACATAAGAGAAGCCATGTTGGATCAGGCCAGTGGCCCCTCCAGTCCAACACTCTGTGTCACATAAGAGAAGCCCTGTTGGATCAGGCCAGTGGCCCCTCCAGTCCAACACTCTGTGTCACATAAGAACATAAGAGAAGCCCTGTTAGATCAGGCCAATGGCCCATCCAGTCCAACACTCTGTGTCATATAAGAACATAAGAGAAGCCATGTTGGATCAGGCCAATGGCCCATCCAGCCCAACACTCTGTATCACATAAGAACATAAGAGAAGCCATGTTGGATCAGGCCAATGGCCCCTCCAGTCCAACACTCTGTGTCACATAAGAACATAAGAGAAGCCATGTTGGATCAGGCCAGTGGCCCCTACAGTCCAACACTCTGTGTCACATAAGAACATAAGAGAAGACTGTTGGATCAGGCCAGTGGCCCCTACAGTCCAACACTCTGTGTCACATAAGAACAGAAGAGAAGCCCTGTTGGATCAGGCCAGTGGCCCCTCCAGTCCAACACTCTGTGTCACATAAGAACATCAGAGAAGCCCTGTTGGATCAGGCCAATGGCCCATCCAGTCCAACATTCTGTGTCACATAAGAACATAAGAGAAGCCATGTTAGATCAGGCCAATGGCCCATCCAGTCCAACATTCTGTGTCACATAAGAACATAAGAGAAGCCATGTTGGATCAGGCCAATGGCCCCTCCAGTCCAACACTCTGTGTCACATAAGAACATAAGAGAAGCCCTGTTGGATCAGGCCAGTGGCCCCTCCAGTCCAACACTCTGTGTCACATAAGAACATAAGAGAAGACTGTTGGATCAGGCCAGTGGCCCCTACAGTCCAACACTCTGTGTCACATAAGAACAGAAGAGAAGCCCTGTTGGATCAGGCCAGTGGCCCCTCCAGTCCAACACTCTGTGTCACATAAGAACATAAGAGAAGACTGTTGGATCAGGCCAGTGGCCCCTCCAGTCCAACACTCTGTGTCACATAAGAACAGAAGAGAAGCCCTGTTGGATCAGGCCAATGGCCCATCCAGTCCAACATTCTGTGTCACACAGCGGCCAAATATATATATATACACACACACACACACACACACACACATACACACTGTGGCTAATAGCCACTGATGGACCTTGCTCCATATTTTTATCTAACCCCCTCTTGAAGGTGGCCATGCTTGTGGCCGCCACCACCTCCTGTGGCAGTGAATTCCACATGTTAATCACCCTTTGGGTGAAGAAGTACTTCCTTTTATCCGTTTTAACCTGTCTGCTCAGCAATTTCATCGAATTCCCACGAGTTCTTGTATTGTGAGAAAGGGAGAAAAGTACTTCTTTCTCTACTTTCTCCATCCCATGCATTATCTTGTAAACCTCTATCATGTCACCCCGCAGTCGACGTTTCTCCAAGCTAAAGAGTCCCAAGCGTTTCAACTTTTCTTCATAGGGAAAGTGTTCCAGCCCTTTAATCATTCTAGTTGCCCTTTTCTGAACTGTCTCCTAGCATATTAATATTAATTTTATCGTTTTAGTCTTGCTTAAATATACTGTATAATGAATGCATTGATTTGTGTTGCTAGCCGCCCTGAGCCTGCTTCGGCGGGGAGGCCGGGATATAAATAAAATGATGATGATGATGACGACCTTTGGCCCGGAGGACACATCGCTCTCTCTCTCAATTCGCACTGCAAGTTTCTGGCTCTATAAGTTATAAAGCAGACTCCCTCAACATCTGCATTCAGGAAAAACAGAAAGTCCGACCGGATGCCTTTGACAATTTGTATATAATGCCATTGAAAAAAAGAAACAATTTATGATGATTTCCGTTAATTCCATATTCCTTAACAGAATCAGGCCTCACAGAATCACATTCCCGAGCGGTTCCTCAGTGGAACAGGCTTCTTCCTTGAGATGTGGGGAGTTCTCCTTTTTCGGGAGGTTTTTAAGTAGAGGCTGGATGGCCATCTGACAGCAACGTGGCTGTGAACTTAGGCGCATCACGAGAAGGACGGCAGGAAGGGTTGCATCGGTGCTTCGTTCTCCTGGCTCTTTCTTACATGCCCAGGGAAATGCCAGTCACCATTTTGGGGACAGGAAGGAATTTTCCTTCAGGTCAAACTGGCCCAGGGATCCTGGAGGTTTCTTGCCTTCCTCTGGAAAGCTGGTCTGGTGTAGTGATAAAGTGCACAGATTATTATCTGGGAGAACCGGGTTTGATTCCCCACTCCTCCACTTGCAGCTGCTGAAATGGCCTCGGGTCAGCCAGAGCTCTCTTATGTGGGAGAACTGGGTTTGATTCCCCACTCCTCCACTTGCAGCTACTGGAATGGCCTCAGGTCAGCCAGAGCTCTCTTATCTGGGAGAACCGGGTTTGATTCCCCACTCCTCCACTTGCAGCTGCTGGAATGGCCTTGGGTCAGCCATAGCTCTCTTATCTGGAAGAACCGGGTTTGATTCCCCACTCCTCCACCTGCAGCTGCTGGAATGGCCTTGGGTCAGCCAGAGCTCTCTTATCTGGGAGAACCGGGTTTGATTCCCCACTCCTCCACCTGCAGCTGCTGGAATGGCCTTGGGTCAGCCAGAGCTCTCTTATCTGGGAGAACCGGGTTTGATTCCCCACTCCTCCACTTGCAGCTGCTGGAATGACCCTGGGTCAGCCATAGCTCTCTTATCTGGGAGAAGCGGGTTTGATTCCCCACTCCTCCACTTGCAGCTGCTGGAATGGCCTCGGGTCAGCCAGAGCTCTCTTATGTGGGAGAACTGGGTTTGATTCCCCCCTCCTCCACTTGCAGCTGCTGGAATGGCCTTGGGTCAGCCAGAGCTCTCTTATGTGGGAGAACCGGGTTTGATTCCCCCCTCCTCCACTTGCAGCTGCTGGAATGGACTTGGCTCAGCCTGAGCTCTCTTATCTGGGAGAACCGGGTTTGATTCCCCACTCCTCCACTTGCACCTGCTGGAATGGCCTTGGGTCAGCCAGAGCTCTATTATCTGGGAGAACCGGGTTTGATTCCCCCCTCCTCCACTTGCAGCTGCTGGAATGGCCTTGGGTCAGCCAGAGCTCTATTATCTGGGAGAACCGGGTTTGATTCCCCACTCCTCCACTTGCAGCTGCTGGAATGGCCTTGGGTCAGCCATAGCTCTCTTATCTGGGAGAACCGGGTTTGATTCCCCACTCCTCCACTTGCAGCTGCTGGAATGGCCTTGGGTCAGCCATGGCTCTCTTATCTGGGAGAACCGGGTTTGATTCCCCACTCCTCCACTTGCAGCTGCTGGAATGGCCTTGGGTCAGCCATAGCTCTCTTATCTGGGAGAACCGGGTTTGATTCCCCACTCCTCCACTTGCAGCTGCTGGAATGGCCTTGGGTCAGCCAGAGCTCTCTTATCTGGGAGAACCGGGTTTGATTCCCCACTCCTCCACTGGCAGCTGCTGGAATGGCCTTGGGTCAGCCAGAGCTCTCTTATCTCTGAGAACCGGGTTTGATTCCCCACTCCTTCACTGGCAGCTGCTGGAATGGCCTTGGGTCAGCCAGAGCTCTCTTATCTGGGAGAACCGGGTTTGATTCCCCACTCCTCCATTTGCACCTGCTGGAATGGCCTTGGGTCAGCCATAGCTCTCTTATCTGGGAGAACCGGGTTTGATTCCCCCCTCCTCCACTTGCAGCTGCTGGAATGGCCTTGGGTCAGCCAGAGCTCTCTTATCTGGGAGAACCGGGTTTGATTCCCCACTCCTCCACTGGCAGCTGCTGGAATGGCCTTGGGTCAGCCAGAGCTCTCTTATCTGGGAGAACCGGGTTTGATTCCCCACTCCTCCACTGGCAGCTGCTGGAATGGCCTTGGGTCAGCCAGAGCTCTCTTATCTGGGAGAACCGGGTTTGATTCCCCACTCCTACATTTGCACCTGCTGGAATGGCCTTGGGTCAGCCATAGCTCTCTTATCTGGGAGAACCGGGTTTGATTCCCCACTCCCCACTTGCAGCTGCTGGAATGGCCTTGGGTCAGCCAGAGCTCTCTTATCTGGGAGAACCGGGTTTGATTCCCCACTCCTCCACTTGCACCTGCTGGAATGGCCTTGGGTCAGCCATAGCTCTCTTCTCTGGGAGAACCAGGTTTGATTCCCCACTCCCCACTTGCAGCTGCTGGAATGGCCTTGGGTCAGCCAGAGCTCTCTTATCTGGGAGAACCGTGTTTGATTCCCCACTCCTCCACTTGCAGCTGCTGGAATGGCCTTGGGTCAGCCAGATCTCTCTTATTTGGGAGAACCGGGTTTGATTCCCCACTCCTCCACTTGCACCTGCTAGCATGGCCTTGGGTCAGCCAGAGCTCTGGCAGAGGTTGTCCTTGAAAGGGCAGCTGCTGTGAGAGCCCTCTCAGCCCCACCCACCTCACAGGGTGTCTGTTGTGGGGGGAGAAGGTACAGGAGATTGTGAGCTGCTCTGAGACTCTGATTCAGAGAGAAGGGAGGGGTATATATCTGCAGTCGTCTTCTTCTGCTCTCAGCATGTATCAGGAGTCACTGGAGGAGTGTGTGGGTGGGTGGGGGAGGCAGCTGTGACTTTCCTGTGTTGTGCAGGGGGCTGGACTAGATGACCCTTGAGGTTCCTTCCAGCTTTATGTTTCCACGGTAGTTGCACTAATAATGAATACACTAGCAGAAAGTGGGAAAGGAGAATCCCATTATTTACAGTATGAGCAGGGCTTTTTTTTGTAGTTGGAACTCCTTCACATATTAGGCCACACCCCCTGATGTAGCCAGTCCTCCTGGAGCTTACAGGGCTCTTTGTACGGGGCCTCCTGTAAGCTCCAGGAGGACTGGCTGCATCAGGGGTGTGTGGCCTAATAGGCAAAGGAGTTCCTGCTATAAAAAAGCCCTGGTGTTAGGCCACACCTCCCTGATGTAGCCAATCCTCCAAGGGTTTACAGGGCTCTTAGTACAGGGCCTACTGTAAGCTCCAGGAAGATTGGCTACATCAGGGGTGTGTGGCCTAATAGGCAAAGGATCTCCTGCTACAAAAAAAGCCCTATATTTGCATATTAGGCCACGTCCCCCTGATGTAGCCAATCCTCCAAGAGCTTACAGGGCTCTTAGTACAGGGTCTATGTAAGCTCCAGGAGGATTGGCTGCATCAGGGGCGGGTGGCCTAATAGGCAGAGGAGTTCCTACTACAAAAAAAGCCCTAAGTATGAGTGACAGGGAGATGTGATTATTTATTTTATTTATTTATTTAGCAGATTTATATTCCACCCTTTCCCATACGGGCTCAGGGCAGATTACAGACATAATAAAAAGGATTAAAATCCCACAATAAATCCATCGTATATGATTAAAACAACCCAGCTCAATAAGCTCCTTAGCGGAAGATATCCTTGTCAAAACACAATCCGATTTTGCGGAAAAAGGGTAACAGTTATTGTCAGGGCTTTTTTTTTTTGTAGCAGGAGCTCCTTTGCATATTAGGCCGCACCCCCCTGATGTAGCTAATCCTCCTGGAGCTTACAGTTGGCCCTGTACGAAGAGCCCTGGAAGCTCTTGGAGGATTGGCTGCATCGGGGGGTGTAGCCTAATATGCAAAGGAGTTCCTGTTACAAAAAAAGCAATAGGTAGACAGACAGACAGATAGTTGGCTTTTTTGTAGCAGGAGCTCCTTTGCATATTAGGCCGCACCCCCCTGATGTAGCCAATCCTCCTGGAGTTTACAGTAGGCCCTTTAAGAAGAGCCCTGTAAGCTCTTGGAGGATTGGCTGCATCAGGGGGGTGTCGCCTAATAGGCAAAGGAGCTCCTGCTACAAATAAAATCCCAAGTTACTGTGTAAAAGCCCCTCCCCCCTCCCCTCCGCCGTTTTGGAAAGCCCAAATGTCTCCCATTTCTCCCTTACCTCTCACGATTGCCGGCCTCGGTGCCCTTTGACAAAGGGTGGAAGAGTTCTTCTGTGCCTCTCGTGGAAAAGGTGGGGAACACTCCACACAAGTCCCTCGCCTGGAAGGCAAAGGGGCTCGTTGCCGGGATCTGCAACAGAGAAACCGGGAATTGCGTCTTTGTGGAAACTGCAGAGCGTTCGACCTGCGCGAAGCGCAATGTAAACAGAGCCTGGTTCCAGAAGGTGGTATTCTGGGACAGCGTTGTGGAGACAGGGCTGTGGCTCAGCGCACAGCATCTGCTGGACAGGTAGAAGGTGCCAGGTTCAGTCTCTGGTAAAAAGGTAAAGTAAAGGTAAAGGCAGCCCCCCGTGCAAGCATTGGGGTCGTTACCAACCCATGGGGTGACATCACATCAGGTCGTTTTCTTGCCAGACTTTTTACGGGGTGGTTTGCCATTGCCTTCCCCAGTCATCCACGCTTTATGCCTCAATATTTAAAAGGCATAAAATTCTGTAGGCTCCTAAGTGTTTACTCCCCGAAAGACACCGAAATAGTAGCCAAGTTCATTTTTCTGGCCACCAAGATACACCAAAGGATTTTGCAGCCATAGTTTTAATTGGTAATGAAGTTTCTAAATGTTAACTGAACCTTTTGTATTTTATGGGTAATTTTTATTCTGTATAACTTGGTAATCCCTTTATTCTGTATAACTGATTTCTTTTATGCCAATAAAGGCTGATGATGATGATGATGATCTACGCTTTATTTTTATTTTATTGATTTTGGTAAATTTCTATCCCGCCCTTTCCCAAATGGGCTCCAGGTGGATTACACCTAAGTAAAACCCGTCAAATACGATAGAAACCAATAAAATGCAATTAAAAGCAAAACGACACAACACGGTACTATATAGCAAAGGTGGGCGGGCTCACAGTGCAGGTTGGAAGATAATCAGTGGCCCAGAAATAATAATTCAGATGACGGATCGCTGTGAGGGCGGATGGTCGATGGTATAGGCAACGAGAAGGACGCTCGCTTGCCTCAACTAAACGCCTGGTAAAAACTGCAGAGACTTTTTTGCTTGGATTACAATTAGAAAAACTTCCAAAGGAAGACAGGACTTTAATTTGGTACTTGCTCTCAGCTGCTAGGACATTGTGTGCGCAGCTGTGGAAATAGGGAAAAATACCAGAGAAATGGGACTGGATTGTGAAAGTTTTATCGTGGAGTGTGATGGACAAATTAACTAAAACTTTAAAAGACTACGATCTAGATATATTCAAAAAGGAGTGGAAGAAATTTAAAAGATATATGGAGAAAGAATGGAATATAAAAAGTCACTGGACAATTTTTTAGTAGTAATGAGAGAAGAAAAATATTGAACTTTGATTGGTTAGCGGTACCTTTATAATTGAATTTAAATTTACAACTTTGGGGAAGTCAAACATTGGAGGGAGGGGGGGGTCGAAATATCATATGGGTTAGCATAGAAAAGAGACAATTAATTACTGTAACCATATGTTATTAATAAATTGTTAAAACCTAAACGCCTGGCGGAACAGCTCCGTCTTACAGGCCCTACGGAAGGGTAACAAATCCGGTAGGGCCCGTATCTCCTTAGGAAGCTGATTCCACCAGGTTGGGGCCAGGGCCGAAAAGGCCCCGGCCCTGGTCGAGGCAAGACCGACGTCCCTTGGGCCAGGGATGGTCAGGAGATGTCGGTTTACCCCCAAGCAAGCCGGGGACTCATTTTACCGACCTCGGAAGGAGGGAAGGCTGAGTCAACCTTGAGACGGCTATCTGAACCCAGCTTCTGTCGGGATCGAACTCAGGTCTTTCCCATCACCTACTGCCTGGCCCTATCCTGGGGATTGAACCTGGGACTTTCTGCGTGTCAAATGGAGGCTGTTCTGCTGAGCCACGGCCTCCTGCCTTTAGCATATTACTGAGGGACTGCCGCTCATGCCGCTTAGAACAGGACTGGGGATACATCTTGGCCGATGTAAATTAACTGATGCAGTATAAGGCAGCTTCTTACATTCGTGCTTGACCAGAAGTCACAAAACACGAGAGAAGAAATATGTGTAACTTCCTCCCCTCCAACCATCTCATATAGAATATTCATATACATGTAAGATGAATTAGATCAGGGGTGGCCAAACTGTAGCTTGAGAGCCACATGTGACCCTTTCACACGTATTATGCTGCTCTTGAAACCCTCACTGCCCCGTTGGTCAGCTTGGAGAAGGCATTTGAAGTTAAAGTTGCTTTCTTCCCAAAACTCCCTCCCTCCAGAGCCAGTTTGGCGTAGTGGTTAAGCGTGCGGACTCTTCTCTGGGAGAGCTGGATTTGATTCCCCACTCCTCCACTTGCAGCTGCTGGAATGGCCTTGGGTCAGCCATAGCTCTCTTATCTGGGAGAATTGGGTTTGATTCCCCACTCCTCCACTTGCAGCTGCTGGAATGGCCTTGGGTCAGCCATAGCTCTCTTATCTGGGAGAACCGGGTTTGATTCCCCACTCCTCCACTTGCAGCTGCTGGAATGGCCTTGGGTCAGCCATAGCTCTCTTCTCTGGGAGAACCAGGTTTGATTCCCCACTCCTCCACTTGCACCTGCTGGAATGGCCTTGGGTCAGTCATAGCTCTCTTATCTGGGAGAACCGGGTTTGATTCCCCACTCCTCCACTTGCAGCTGCTGGAATGGCCTTGGGTCAGCCATAGCTCTCTTATCTGGGAGAACCGAGTTTGATTCCCCACTCCTCCACTTGCAGCTGCTGAGATGGCCTTGGGTCAGCCAGAGCTCTCTTATCTGGGAGAACCGGGTTTGATTCCCCACTCCTCCACTTGCAGCTGCTGGAATGGCCTTGGGTCAGCCATAGCTCTCTTATATGGGAGAACTGAGTTTGATTCCCCACTCCTCCACTTGCAGCTGCTGAGATGGCCTTGGGTCAGCCAGAGCTCTCTTATCTGGGAGAACCAGGTTTGATTCCCCACTCCTCCACTTGCAGCTGCTGGAATGGCCTTGGGTCAGCCATAGCTCTCTTATCTGGGAGAACCGGGTTTGATTCCCCACTCCTCCACTTGCACCTGCAGGAATGGCCTTGGCTCAGCCATAGCTCTCTTATCTGGGAGAACCGGGTTTGATTCCCCCACTCCTCCACTTTCACCTGCTGGAATGGCCTTGGCTCAGCCATAGCTCTCTTATCTGGGAGAACCGGGTTTGATTCCCCACTCCTCCACTTGCAGCTGCCGGAATGGCCTTGGGTCAGCCATAGCTCTCTTCTCTGGGAGAACCAGGTTTGATTCCCCACTCCTCCACTTGCAGATGCTGGAATGGCCTTGGGTCAGCCATAGCTCTCTTATCTGGGAGAACCGGGTCGGATTCCCCACTCCTCCACTTTCAGCTGCTGGAATGGCCTTGGGAGAGCCATAGCTCTCTTATCTGGGAGAACTGAGTTTGATTCCCCACTCCTCCACTTGCAGCTGCTGAGATGGCCTTGGGTCAGCCATAGCTTTCATAGAAGCTGTCCTTGAAAGGGCAGCTGCTGTAAAAGTACTCTCAGCCCCACCTACCTCACAGGGTGTTTGTTCTGTGTGTGTGTGTGGGGGGAAGGTAGAGGAGATTGTGACCACTCTGAGGCTCGGAGATTCAGAGTATAGGGCGGGATATAAATCCAAAATCATCTTCTTAACCTCAGGGTCATGGGTTCTGATTCACTGAAACTGCCATGATGAACTGAAAGGACGGTGTAAACTTGTTCTCTTGCACCGTTTTTGGAATTTATCGTGACACCAACGATTATATCGTTTAAGAGGCATTTGAGCAATCGCATGTATTTCCGAAATAATTTTCAGTCTTTCTCGTTATTTTTCCACAGTTTTTTTCTTGCGGCTTTATATTACGCTTGCATTAAGCCTGGCGTGACGCGAAGCAAGTTTGGCCACCCCTGAATTAGACCGTCTAATGTGGAATGTTCAGAGACATCTTATCAGACAAGAGAACAGAACTCAAAACCAGAAATGGAACATACAGCTGAATCGGGGGCCTTTGAGCGGCTTCTCGCCTGCCTTTCTTCTTTGAGATGAATGATGCTTTCCAGGGGAGAAACGGCGACTTTGAGCTGTCCCCGGCACTGCCCGCTGAAATCGGTGATGTTGTACCAGCCGCAGACTAGCTGGAAGCCCGAGAGGAGGGGGGAGAGGTCGACCGATGCAAAGCCGATCACGCGTTCAACATCTGCAGAGAAAACGGAACACAAGCTGCATGTCAGCTGGGAAGTGCTGGTTAAAGCTGACACCCGTGTCGATTACAGACCAACAAAGTGGACCATGTAGATTTAAGACCAACAACAGTGTGATGCGGTGGCTAAAAAGGCAAATGCAATTTTGGCCTGTATCAACAGAAGTCTAGTGTCCAGATCACGTGAGGCGATGGTATCGCTTTACTCTGCTCTGGTAAGACCTCACCGGGAGTCTTGTGTTCAGTTTTGGGCACCACATTTTAAGAAGGAGATAGGCAAGCTGGAATGGGTCCAGAGGAGGGCGACGAAGATGGTGAGGGGTCTGGAGACCAAGTCCTATGAGGAAAGGTTGAAGGAACTGGGGATGTTTAGCCTGGAGAGGAGGCGGCTGAGAGGTGATAGGATCACCATCTTCAAGGCCTTGAAAGGCTGTCCTATAGAGGATGGGGCGGAATTGTTTTCTGTGACCCCGGAAGGTAGGACCAGAACCAATGGGTTGAAATTAAATCAATAGAGTTTCCGGCTCAACATTAGGAAGAACTTCCTGTTAGAGTAATTCCTCAGTGGAAAAGGCTTCCTCGGGAGGTGGTGGGCTCTCCTTCCTTGAAGGTTTTTCAACAGAGGCTAGAGGGCCATCTGACAGCAATGAGGATCCTGTGAATTTAGGGGGAGGTGTTTGTGAGTTTCCTGCATTGTGCAGGGGGTTGGACTAGATGACCCTGGAGGTCCCTTCCAACTCTATGATTCTATGAAAGTTGTATTCAGAATGCGACCTTTCGTATGCATGCAGACTTCTTCAGACAAGGCGACAGGGTGCAGTGGGATGAAATACCTGCAGTTGGTGGGTTAAGAGTGCGAACTGATACAAAGTTAGGATCAAATGGCGAAATAGTGTAATAAATCGGAAGACCGTTTGGTCTAAATAGCAATAAAAGGTATAAAAGTTGCCTGTTAATTGCTGTTGAACATATGAACATATGAAGCTGCCTTATACTGACTCAGACCCTGGGTCCATCAAAGCCAGTCTTGTCTACTCAGACTGGCAGCTGCTCTCCAGGGTCTCCAGCTGAGGTTTTTGACACCTATTTGCCTGGACCCTTTTTAATTGGAGATGCCGGGGATTGAACCTGGGACCTTCTGCTCACCAAGTAGATGCTCTGCCACTGAGCCACCATCCCTCCCCTGTTGCTACAAGTCTAGGTAAAACAAAAGGACATGTATTTCCTAGCGATGTTCTTGTCCACCTAATTTACTTTTTATCATCATTCCATACATTATAACCATCACTCGAGATTGCCATTATAAAAAAAGGTTACACAAAATGAAAATGGTTATAAGTATTAATTAAGCAAACGGTGTTAAGTATACAGTCGACATCCCTTATTTGAGAATTTCAGTACAAAAAATTGTGCTGACACACGATTCTAAAAGAGAAATACATTGGAATACTGTGGATGTACACACCAAACTTTGTTGGTCTTAAAGGCGCAACTTGACTCCTACTTTGTTTTGTTGCTTCAGTCCAACATGGCTGCCAACCTTGAGAATTTCTACAGATCCAAGTGGGCGGCCGTGTTGGTGTGAAGCAACAAAACAGAGTTGGACTCCAGCTTTGTTCTTGAGAATTTATGTAACTGTCCAATGTCTTAATCCACCCACAGCCCGTCCCAAAGAAGGCAGACCACAGCAAACGATTTTGGTCCAAACCAGAAGTCTTCAATCTTTCTGAGCCTGTGGGTATCTTTGGAATTTTGAAACAGTGTGGTGGTCAAAGCCACATAATGGCTGCCACAGGAGGTGGAGTCAGCCACAAAATGGCAGCGACGGGAGGTGGAGTCAGCCACAAAATGGCAGCGACGGGAGGTGGAGTCAGCCACAAAATGGCAGCGTCGGGAGGCGGAGTCAGCCACAAAATGGCAGCGACGGGAGGTGGAGTCCGCCACAAAATGGCAGCGACAGAAGGTGGAGTTAGCCACAAAATGGCAGCGACGGGAGGTGGAGTCAGCCACAAAATGGCAGCGACAGGAGGTAGTCAGCCACAAAATGGCAGCGTAAGGAGGTGGAGTCAGCTACAAAATGGCAGCGACAGGAGGTGGAGTCAGCCACAAAATGGCTGCCATAACTTACCTTCAGTCACATAGTAAAGATCCTTGTGATGTTGAGGAAATGTTTTAAAAATCTGCATAGCCAATCAAATTTCCAGCGGCCAATGAGAAGCCTTGCTGGTCCTGCCCACTTCTGAAAAACACTTGGCAGGTGCCGGAAAAGGTACTGAGGGGTGCCATGGCACCCACCGGCATTACACTGGGGACTTCAGAGCTTCCAGGTGAATCAAACCTAGTTAGAAGGATCTGATTAAATTAAATCCATGTGCCCAAAGGTATAAGTGGCCATCTACACAATCCAGCCACCTGCGCTCTCTTTCCCCAGTGCCTAGCCATTGGTCCTACTGCAGCTCCTTGGTCCTCCTGGGGAGGGACGGTGGCTCAGTGGTAGAGCATCTGCTTGGTAAGCAGAAAGTCCCAGGTTCAACCCCTGGCATCTCCAACTAAAAAAAGGTCCAGGCAAATAGGCAGGAAAAATCTCAGCTGGAGACCCTGGAGAGCCATGAATGGGGCTGTGGCTCAGTGGTAGAGCATCTGCTTGGGAGAAGGTCCCATGTTCAATACCCGGCATCTCCAACTAAAGAGCGTCCAGGCAAGTAGGTGTGAAGAACCTCCACTTGAGACCCTGGAGAGCCATGAATGGGACTGTGGCTCAGTGGTAGAGCATCTGCTTGGGAAGCAGAAGGTCCCAGGTTCAATCCCCGGAATCTCCAACTAAAAAGGGTCCAGGCAGGTAGCCGTGAATAACCTCAGCTGGAGACCCTGGAGAGCCATGAATGGGGCTGTGGCTCAGTGGCAGAGAATCTGCTTGGTAAGCAGAAGGTCCCAGATTCAATCCCCGGCATCTCCAACTAAAAAGGGTCCAGGAAAGTAGGCGTGAAAATCCTCAGCTGGAGACCCTGGGGAGCCGCTGCCAGTCTGAGAAGACAATACTGACTTTGATGGACCCAGGGTCTGATTCAGTATAAGGCAGCTTCATATGTCCATATGTTCATGTTCCTTTGCTCATTTTCCAGCCCTCGCTTCCCTGACAGTGCCGGTGGGAGGGTCTCACAACAACCGGAGGGAGGTGAGAGAGGGTGGGAGCAGCAGTGGGCCCCACTAGGAGACCTGGGCCTCAGCAGCTGCCCCACTTCAGGGTATGCTGAGGCCACTCCAGGAATAACCCTTCACGAGAACTGTATCATTGTTCCTAGACGGTCACTGTGACGTAGGGGTTAAATCAGGAACGGGGAGAACCCGGGTTCAACCTTGCCCCCAAGCTCACCGCATGACTTTGAGCCAATCTGCTCTCTCTAGCTTCTTTCACCAGGCTCTTGTGCCCACAACAAAGAGGAAGGAACTGCCTTAAGGACCTTGGGAGAAGGGCAGAACGACGATTTCTTGGCTTCCTCTCCGCAGAACGGCTTGAGGCAACTTAACAGGTTAGACTACACAAAACACACGAAAGGATGATCGCAGCGATCAAGAGGATGAGGGGGGCTGGAACACCTTCCCTGTGAGGAAAGGCTGAAGAGTTTGGGACTTTTCTGTTTAGACTGGCGGGGAGGCAAGACAGAGGTTTATAAAACAATGCGTGGGGTGGAGAGAGTTGACAAAGAGAACCTCCTTCTCCCAAAAGATTAGAACTCGAGGGCATCCAACGAAACGGATGGGCAGGAGGTCTCAGGATGGAAATACACTTCTCCACACAGAGGGACTAAAGCGAGGGATTCACTGCCAGCTGATGTGGTGAATGACCACCGGAACAAATAGTTTTCAATGGGGCTTAGAAAGATTTGCGGAGGTGCTGGTTGGCCGCTGTGCGAGACAGGAGGCTGGACTAGATGGACCCTCCCTGGTCTGACCCAGCAGGGCTCTTCTGATGTTCTTCTCAGGGGAAGGCCTCGGCCTCTCTGCCCTGTTGTTGGCCCTCCAGAGGAACTGGCTGGCCACTGTGTAAGACAGGAGGCTGAACTAGATGGACCCTCCCTGGTCTGATCCAGCAGGGCTCTTCTGAGGTTCTGCTCAGGGGAAGGCCTCGGCCTCTCTGCGCTTTTGTTGTCCCTCCAGAGGAACTGGGTGGCCACTGTGTGAGACAGGAGGCTGGACTAGATGGACCCTCACTGGTCTGACCCAGCAGGGCTCTGTTGGAACTCAGTCCTAACATGGCTGACTGACTCCATCTTAGTAATAGTAATGTTGTTTCTGCAATGTCATGCTGAGTCATGCTGCATCATGATCCAGCTGTTACCTGTTACTGAGGTAAGGTGGCATGACCTCACCTGTAATTAGGCTTTGTGCTGACTCACAGAGCTGATGCAACCTTGCATAATTGGTACGTGTACTTAGGGAAGCTCAGTGAGCCTGCTCAGTCTGCCTGTAAGGATTGTGGGTACTGTGAGGCCCACTATCTGGGTGGCAGCGATCACTGCTGGTGTTGGATCCTATGCTACTGTGCTTGGATCGTGCTGTGTATACTTACTGCTGTATACTGTCATCTATCGTGCTGTGTATACTTACTGCTGTATACTGTTATCTACTGAAGTGTGTACTGATTACTGTGTATGACCTTGGCCTGGCAACGACTCTGAATATTGGATACTTTCCTGATAAATATATCTACCATTGAATACAGCTGTTTCTCTTGTCTATTAATTCCTGTGTTTTGCCTGTCCCTCTCCTTCAGCTCTTCTGCTGCGTGCAAAATACTCTAACAGGGGAAGGCCTCGGCCTCTCTGCGCTTTTGTTGTCCCTCCAGAGGAACTGGGTGGCCACTGTGTGAGACAGGAGGCTGGGCTAGATGGACCCTCACTGGTCTGACCCAGCAGGGCTCTTCTGATGTTCTTCTCAGGGGAAGGCCTCGGCCTCTCTGCCTTGTTGCTGGATCTCCAGAGGAACTGGCTGGCCACTATATAAGATAGGAGGCTGGCCTAGAAGGACCCTCACTGGCCTGATCCAGCTGGGCTCTTCTGAGGTTCTTAACCGTTAAGAGCAATTTAAAACAATATTCACAAATTAAAAAAAACAGGCACCAAACAGAAGGTAGACGAGCAGCTAAAATGTTAATTTTTAAGATCTGCACTGGGTCTGCCAGCAGTCGGCGATACGAGTAAGCATCACGTGTCGGAAATACCTGCTTTGTGCCACACTTTGAAGACGAGGGTTTGCTGGGGGTCTAGAAGGAGTTCGTTGGAGAGCCTGCGAGGAAGACAAAGCAAACTAAGTGAGACTGGGAATGCCAGGCTAGCAGGACGAAACGCTGCTGAAACCCCCAGAATGGACAGCCGGTGAGAAGCAAAGCTGGGACTTGGGCATGCTGGAAACGGCTGCGTGGACCTCAGAGGATCCCGTTTGCCAAGCTGAGCAGAGGGTCAATTTCACTTCCGTTATTCTAAGAGAGGTGAAAAAGTTCCCAGGAACCACAGCTGGTTTTCGGGTGGGCAATCCGAACGATCCAGCTCTCATAAGAAATGAGTTAAGACAATCCCCTCCCCTCTGGCCACTGACCTATTCTAAAGTGCTTCTTTATTTTTCCCCACAGTTGTAGGATCAGCTCGGCCTGGTCAGCCTGAACTGGCTACTCCATCACTGTGTTTAGATCTTCCGGGCAGCCTGAAGGCATCCTCTGAGCCGTAACAGGGAGAAACCATAAATAGAAAAGTGGTGGCCGGTACTCGGTGGTCTGAGCCACTGAAACTATTATTGGCGGCTGCTTAGAAGATGGGGATACTGGATTTATACTCTGCCCTCCCCTCCGAATCTCAGAGTGCTCACAATCTCCTTTGTCATCTTCCCCCACAACAGACACCCTGTGAGGGGGGTGGGGCTGAGAGGGCTCTCCCAGCAGCTGCCCTTTCAGGGAGACTATTGCACTGTACCCAGCCCTGCACACACTTGCAGGGGAGGACAGGATAAAAATTGAAGGAAGGAAGGGAGGGAAGAGAGGAAGGGAGGGAGGGAATGGAGGGAGGGAGGGAGGGAAGAGAAGAAGGAACGGAGGAAAGGAAGAGAGGGAGGGAACGGAGGGAGGGAGGGAACGGAGGGAGGGAAGAGAGGGAAGGAAGGAAGGAAGGGAGGGAAGGAAGGAAGGGAGGGAGAGAGGGAGGGAGGGAGGGAGGGAGGGAAGGAAGGAAGGAAGGAAGGAAGGAAGGAAGGAAGGGAAGGGAAGGGAAGGGAAGGGAAGGGAGGGAGGGAGGGAGGGAAGGAAGGAAGGAAGGAAGGAAGGAAGGAAGGAAGGAAGGAAGGAAGGAAGGAAGGAAGGAAGGAAGGAAGGAAGGAAGGAGGGAGGGAGGGAGGGAGGGAGGGAGGGAGGGAAGGGAGGGAGGGAAGGGAGGTAGGGAAGAGAGGATGGAAGGGAGGTAGGGAAGAGAGGATGGAAGGGAGGGAGGGAATGGAGCCAGGGAAGGAAGGAAGGAAGGAAGGAAGGAAGGAAGGAAGGAAGGAAGGAAGGAAGGAAGGAAGGAAGGAAGGAAGGGAGGGAGGGAATTGAGGGAGGGAAGAGAGGAAGGAAGGGAGGGAGGGAACGGAGGGAGGAAGGGAAGAGAGGAAGGAAGGGAGGGAGGAAGGGAAGAGAGAAGGAAGGGAGGGAGGGAGGAAACGGAGGGAAGGGAGAGAGGGAGGGGATGCCCTCCATGTTGGGCAGAGAGGTGGCACTCTTCCCCTGGGGAGTTCCAGCACAGGAAACCAGCTTTGCCAAATGAACAGCAAGTCCCTGCAGTTCTGAATGCCCTGCACTAGAAAAGGCCACGTTGCTTACCTGGTCTGCTGCTGAAAATCCCAAATGGGTGAGTCTGTTTTTTCCACGACTTCCGAGGTGACAGGGTTGTCTGGGTCGGTGGTCACGAACGATACGCAGCTGCTGGGAGCGGCCACTCCGCGCTCGGTGAGGGGGCTTCCTGGAGCACAGAATCCAACAAGGATTTGGCACTTGGGCTACATGACTATAGCATACTTTAGAGCAGTGGTGTCGAACGCATTTGTTAGGAGGGCCGGACCTTCACCTTGTTGGGCTGGGCCGTGTGTGTCATAAGACATAATGTCAGGTAGCAGAGATATAAACTTTATAAAGCAGGGGTGGCCAACGGTAGTTCTCCAGATGTTTTCTGCCTACAACTCCCATCTGCCCCAGCCAGCATGGCCAATGTCTGGGGCTGATGGGAGTTGCAGGCAAAAAACATCTGGAGAGCTACCGTTGGCCACCCCTGTATATAAAGGACACAGACAAACACGCGCTCAGCCTACTCCACCTCACTGGCTTGTTGAGCCTCAGCCAACAGAAGGAACAAGAATACAGGCTCAGCCAACAGAAGGCTTGGCTCAGTAGCTCTGCTGTGCAACTGAGAGGCCTGGCAAAGCTAGTTCTCCTTCCCTCACATCCTCCCCAAGGGAGGAGCTTTGCTCTGTAGCTCCTGTGCCATTGAGCAAGCCTGGCAGAGCAAGCTGCGATGCAGAAGGAAGCAAGAGAGGCAGAAGGAAGCAGATGACAGTGAGTTGCTTGCAGGCCTGATAGGGCCCTCGGACCACATGTTTGACACCCCTGCTTTAGAGTCTCCTCCTATTAAGAACATCAGAAGAGCCCTGCTGGATCAGCCCAGAGGTCCATCTAGCCCAGCATTCTGTCTCACACAGTGGCCAAGCAGTTCCTCTGGAGAGCCAACAACAGGGCAGAGAAGCCCTGATGTTCTTCCCCTGAGAAGAACATCAGATGAGCCCTGCTGGATCAGACCATTGAGGGTCCATATAGTCCAGCCTCCTGTCTCACACAGTGGCCAACCAGTTCCTCTGGAGGGCCAGCAACAGGGCAGAGAGGCCAAGGCCTTCCCCTGAGAAGAACATCAGATGAGCCCTGCTGAATCAGACCATTGAGGGTCCATCTAGTCCAGCCTCCTGTCTCACACAGTGGCCAGCCAGTTCCTCTGGAGGGCCAGCAACAGGGCAGAGAGGCCAAGGCCTTCCCCTGAGAAGAACATCAGATGAGCCCTGCTGAATCAGACCATTGAGGGTCCATCTAGTCCAGCCTCCTGTCTCACACAGAGGCCAACCAGTTCCTCTGGAGGGCCAACAACAGGGCAGAGAGGCCAAGGCCTTCCCCTGAGAAGAACATCAGATGAGCCCTGCTGAATCAGACCAGTGAGGGTCCATCTAGTCCAGCCTCCTGTGTCACACGGGCCAGCCAGTTCCTCTGGAGGACCAACAACAGGGCAGAGAGGCTGAGACCTTCCCCTGAAAAGAACCTCAGAAGAGCCCTGCTGGATCAGACCAGGGAGGGTCCATCTAGTCCAGCCTCCTGTCTCACACGGGCCAGCCAGTTCCTCTGGAGGACCAACAACAGGGCAGAGAGGCTGAGACCTTCCCCTGAAAAGAACCTCAGAAGAGCCCTGCTGGATCAGACCAGGGAGGGTCCATCTAGTCCAGCCTCCTGTCTCACACGGGCCAGCCAGTTCCTCTGGAGGGCCAACAACAGGGCAGAGAGGCCGAGGTTTTCCCCTGAGAAGAACCTCAGAAGAGCCCTGCTGGGTCAGACGAGGGAGGGTCCATCTAGTCCAGCCTCCTGTCTCACACGGGCCAGCCAGTTCCTCTGGAGGGCCAACAACAGGGCAGAGAGGCCGAGGCCTTCAGAAGAGCCCTGCTGGATCAGACCAGTGAGGGTCCATCTTAGGGTTGCCAAGTCCAATTCAAGAAATATCTGGGGACTTTGGGGGTGGAGCCAGGAACAAGGGTGTGACAAGCATAATTGAACTCCAAGGGAGTTCTGGCCATCACACTTAAAGGGACAGCACACCTTTTTAAATGTCTTCCTTCCATAGGAAATAATGAAGGATAGGGGCACCTTCTTTTGGGGCTCATAGCATTGGACCCCTGGTCCAATCGTTTTGAAACTTGGGGGTACTTTGGGGAGAAGCACTAGATACTATACTGAAAATTTGGTGCCTCTACCTCAAAAACAGCTCCCCAGAGCCCCCGAAACCTCCAGATCAATTCCCCATTATACCCTATGAGAATCAGTCTCCACATAGAGATTAATGAAGTGTCAGCAGACTCCACCCCCCCACCCCCCCCAATTTCTGGCCACTCTGAAGCGAGGGATTGGCCTCTCTACTCACAAGTTGCTGCAACTTCTTCAAAGTAACACAGACACACCATCCCAAGAGGAAGCCTTTCAATCACCGACTGAAGCCTCCCGAGATAGAAACGCACATGGTCCTCTGGGGGCGGAGCTTCCCCCCCCCCGCCAGCCAGACTCCCCGAGGAGACGCCACCCCCGGCAGCTGGAGAGGACGCAAGGACTACGAGTCCAGCATGCACCTCGTGAAGGTGTCCCATTGACCAGGCTGTGCATTTTTGCTATGCTAATATGTATTCTCAATAGATCGGACTAGTGGTAACCAATTCCTCTGGAAGGCCAACAGGGCATAGAGACCAAGGCCTTCCCCTGAGAAGAACATCAGTAGAGTCCCGCTGGATCAGATCTGTGAGGGTCCATCTAGTCCAGCCTCCTGTCTCACACAGGGGCCAGCCAGTTCCTCTGGAGGGCCAGAAACAGGGCAGAGAGGCTGAGGCCTTCCCCTGAGAATAACATCAGAAGGAGCCCTGCTGGATCAGACCAGTGAGGGTCCGTCTAGCCAGCCTCCTGTCTCACACAGTGGCCAGCCAGTTCCTCTGGAAGGCCAACAACAGGGCAGAGAGGCTGAGGCCCTTCCCCTGCGAATAACATCAGAAGAGCCCTGCTGGATCAGACCAGTGAGGGTCCGTCTAGCCCAGCCTCCTGTCCTCACACAGTGGCCAGCCAGTTCTCTGGAAGGGCCAACAACAGGGCACAGAGGCTGAGGCCTTCCCCTGAGAAGAAGAGCCCTGCTGGATCAGACCAGTGAGGGCCCATCTAATCCAGCCTCCTGTCTCACACAGTGGCCAACAAGTTCCTCTGGAGGGCGAATAACAGGACAGAGAGGCCAAGGCCTTCCCTGGTAAGAAACTAAGAATAGCCCTGTTGGATCAGAACAGATTCCAGCCATGGGGATTGAGGGGAACCTCAACATTCAAAGGCACTAAACCTCTGAATCTCAGAACCAAGAAGTAACATCAGGGGAAGGCTTCGGCCTCTCTGCCCTGTTGCTGGCCCTCCAGAGGAACTGTTTGGCCACTGTGTGAGACAGGAAGCTGGACTAGAAGGACCCTCACTGGCCTGATCCAGAAGGACTCTTCTGATGTTCTTCTCAGGGGAAGGCCGAAGCCTCTCTGCCCTGTTGTTGACCCTCTAGAGGAACTGACTGGCCACTATGTGAGACAGGAGGCTGGACTAGATGGACCCTCACTGGCCTGATCCAGCAGAGCTCTTCTGAGGTTCTTCTCAGGGGAAGGCCTCTCTGCCCTGTTGTTGGCGCTCCAGAGGAACTGGTTGGCTGCTGTGTGAGACAGGAGGCTGGACTAGATGGACCCTCACTGGTCTGATCCAGCTGGACTATTCTGATGTTCTTCTCGGGGGAAGGCCTTGGCCTCTCTGCCCTGTTGCTGGCCCTCCAGAGGAACTGGCTGGCCACTGTGTGAGACAGGAGGCTGGACTAGATGGACCCCCCCTGGTCTGATCCAGCAGGGCTCTTCTGAGGTTCTTCTCAGGGGAAGGCCTCAGTCTCTCTGCCCTGTTGCTGGCCCTCCAGAGGAACTGGCTGGCCACTGTGTGAGACAGGAGGCTGGACTAGATGGACCCTCCCTGGTCTGACCCAGCAGGGCTCTTCTGATGTTCTTCTCAGGGGAAGGCCTCAGCCTCTCTGCCCTGTTGTTGGCCCTCCAGAGGGACTGGTTGGCCACTGTGTGAGACAGGAGGCTGAACTAAATGGACCCTCAATGGTCTGATCCAACAGGGCTCTTCTGATGTTCTTCTCAGGGGAAGGCCTCGGCCTCTCTGCCCTGTTGTTGGCCCTCCAGAGGAACTGGTTGGCCACTGTGTAAGACAGGAGGCTGCACTAGATGGACCCTCCCTGGTCTGACCCAGCAGGGCTCCTCTGATGTTCTTAGAGCCTACAGTTCTTCTACATTAAGCTAATTAATTATACTTGCTCATTCTAATACGATTTATGTAATTTTTAATGCACCAAGGTTGCCGTTGTGCGTACTTTAGAACTGGTCTTCAACCATAATAAACAGTTCATTAATTCACTCTAAAACTAGGCACCCGTGGCAATCGTACAATCTGATCTCACTGAATTAGCCATAAACACTGAACGCAGTGTCGCGTGTTAAAAACAACCCTGCTACGCATTTTGGGAAATCTAGTCAAAGAATGCCCCAAGACAAGGTCTTTCGGAAGTGTTGGATGGCCCAAGCCTGCCTGCTCTTGTCAGATCTCAGAAGCTTGGCCCTGGTTAGTACTTGGATGGGACACCCGAATGAAGAAGACTGTAGATTTATATCCCGCCCTTCTCCCTGAATCAGAGACTCAGAGCAGCTTACAATCTCCTAGATCTTCTTCCCCCACAACAGACACCCCTGTACCACATCTCTTGCCTTGAAAACCCAATGGGCTGAGTAGTCAGGTTAAAACGGATAAAAGGAAGTACTTCTTCACCCAAAGGGTGATTAACATGTGGAATTCACTGCCCCAGGAGGTTGTGGCAGCTACAAGCATAGCCAGCTTCAAGAGGGGATTGGAGAAGCATATGGAGCAGAGGTCCCTCTTGGCTATTAGCCACAGTGTGTGTGTGTGTGTATAAATATATATATATATATATATATTTGGCCACTGTGTGACACAGAGTGTTGGACTGGATGGGCCATTGGCCTGATCCAACAGGGCTTCTCTTATGTTCTTATGTGACAGAGTGTTGGACTGGAGGGGCCACTGGCCTGATCCAACAGGGCTTCTCTTATGTTGTTATGTGATACAGAGTGTTGGACTGGATGGGCCATTGGCCTGATCCATCATGGCTTCTCTTAAGTTCTCATGTTACTCAGAGTGTTGGACTGGATGGGCCATTGGCCTGATCCAGCATGGCTTTTCTTATGTGACACAGAGTGTTGGACTGGATGGGCCATTGGCCTGATCCAACAAGGCTTCTCTTATGTTCTTATGTGACACAGAGTGTTGGACTGGAGGGGCCATTGGCCTGATCCATCATGGCTTCTCTCATGTTCTTATGTGACACAGAGTGTTGGACGGGAGGGGCCGTTGGCCTGATCCAACATGGCTTCTCTTATGTTCTTATGTGACACAGAGTGTTGGACTGGAGGGTCCACTGGCATGATCCAACATGGCTTCTCTTATGTTCTTATGTGACACAGAGTGTTGGACTGGATAGGCCATTGGCCTGATCCAACATGGCTTCTCTTATGTTCTTATGTGACACAGAGTGTTAGACTGGATGGGCCATTGGCCTGATCCAACAGGGCTTCTCTTATGTTCTTATGTGATACAGAGTGTTGGACTGCATGGGCTGTGGTGGAACCGGCCCGATTCTGCCTTCAGACCCGGTCCCGTCAGCTCCCTATTGAGTCGCCAACTCCTGGAGGGAGCTATTTCTCCTCCTGCCCCTTGGGCTCACTGCCACCACCTGCTCAGTCTAGGGGTTCAGATTGAGAGGAACAGGACTCCCAATCCCCCTCTCCAGCTGTGAGGCCAGGCCTCAAGGTCCTCTGCCACCCTGCACTTGGGTTTCACAGAGACCTCAGCGCTTCTTTGGGGCACCCCTGGAGGATTGGCACCTTATCCAACTGCATGCCTTCCCCCTTCCCCGGGGCCCCCTTCTCAACCCAGCGTGGTCTAAAGCGGTTTGGGGATCTATGTGGTACAGAGTTTGACTGCCAGCATTTTAAACAGAAAAAACATTTATTTAAAAGAGAAAAGGATAGGGAAAGAAAAACAAAACAAAAATAGTTGCATCTACAAAATTAGCACAGCACAGCACAGCAAACAGCATAACAAAGAAAAGTTGATTATAAACGCATCCGGTTGGCCCTGATCTAGACTTGCCCTGTCTATGAGAATGACTTACTTGGTCTGACTGCCTGGAGGCCTCATTCTCTTTTGAATAGGCCGCATGCACAGGCAGGAGCTCTCTCACTGGCAACCTCTCCCTTCGAGCTGCAGCTGAGAACTCCACTCTCTTCCTGCCTAACACATGGCAAGAACAAAAGCACTTCCTGCCTCTCTAGGAGATTTTCCCCCTAGCGTTGTTGGTTTGGTTCTGGAAGGGAGGGGGGGGGAGTGAGAGGAAGGCTACAAAGCCTGCTGAGGGATTTACTGATCCCTGCCAATGAAGCACCCACACTCTAAGATGGTGTTTCTCCACACGTCCCCCTCCTTAAATTCTGAGCCGGAGGGGTTGCCTCCTACAGAGGTGACCCCGTAGCAGAATCCAAACAAACAAGGAGAAACCCGTTAACCAAAATATTACACAAACATTCAGGTATTTCTCCAATAATACACAAAGTCCAGCACCCTAGGTGCCCATGTCCCTTCTGGACAACAAGTCGCATTGCTGCATTCAGAAGGAATGTCCAGTCTAAGATGTACTCCTCCATCTCCCAGGACCACCTCTGGAGTTTGGTGCTCTCCCTCCGTTGCTGCTGTTGCTGGGGTGAGTGGTCCATCAAAGGAGGAAATCCTGGCCCCACATCTGAGGTTGGAAACTGCCCAGTTCCACAAAGTTGCTTCTTTATCCCTCATTGGTGGAATGTTCCCTCTGTCCACTCTGACCTCCCAGAAAACCACCTCTGGGGCTCCAAACAATTGCTGTCCCAGCTTCTTTTTGTCTCCTTCCTTCCTACCTATATGCAACCCCATGGACCTCGCAGAGAATGGCTGTGGTATATTCACCTGTACCACTTTAACTGCCTTTCCCGTCTTCTCCATAGCCACCACATAAGTAGCATCGTCCAGGTCATCCACAATCATATGGGGTCCCTCCCATTCCACTTTCCGTTCACCAGTATGAAGTGGCAGGACATCCATCACCCTATCCCCTGTCTCAGCTTCTGCGAACTCCACTTTCTGGTCCCTTGCCACCTCACACAGTGGTTCCAGCCTAGGGTCACTTTGAACCTCAGACAGGAACATTTCTGGCTCCCCCAGACTTCCTATCATCTGTTCCTTCAAGCCACCCCTAGTCCCACTGTTTCCAGAACACTCAGCCAAAGTTTGATCTGGGTTCTCCGCCCCCTCAGTTGGTTTTTCAGTGTCAGCCAACTGAGCTCCTTCCTGCCTGGACGGCTCCACAGCATCCTGCTGCCCTTGCGGAAATTGGCACCCCTCTTCCCATTGGGCACACCCTCCTGCAGGGCTTGAGACAGGCTGGTCCTCCCCCTCCCTGGTTGGTGAGGTGGCTTCCCTAAAGTCGCCTTCCTCCCCCCACCTTCCCCTGAGGGTTTGGCTTGGGTTCTCAGTCCCCTCGGTTGGTTTTTCAGCACTACCAAACTGACCCCCCTCTTGCCTGGAAGGTCCCACAGCTTCCCAGGATCCCTGTCTGCCCTGCTTCAAGACGACCTGTTTTGAGAGCGTCTCGGACGATCCCACTTCCTGATCCACAGCTACTTGGTGAACCGGTTCCAACCTAAGGTCGCTCCGGACCCCCTTCTGGAACCGCTCCCATTCCCCCAAGCCTTCAGCTATGTGCTCCTCTGAGCCCCCATTAGCCTTGCTGCTCTCAGAACCTCCTGTGAAATCTCCACTCTCCACCTCGGTCTCTTCAGCTTGCACATCCTTTATGCTCGACAGGTCCCTTTCCTTGCTAGGAACATCTACAGCCTCTTGCTGCACTTGGGGAAAGCTACACCCCTCTTCCCCTTGAGAACACCCTACTCCAGGGCTTGAGACAGGCTGGTCCTCCCCCTCCTGGGTGACTGACCTCTCTTCGTCCTCAGTAACCTGGGCTATTTCCCCCTCCCTGGTTGGTGGTGAGGTGGCTTCCCTAAAGTTGCCTTCCTCCTCCCACCTTCCCCTGAGGGTTTGGCTGCGGGTTACAGCATTGATAGAGTACTGGCCAACCAACAAATCCCGGCCCAATAACACTGGAACTGTTTGTTCCTTCATTACCCCACATTCAGAATAGGATTTACCTTCTTGTGGAGCCAAACCCCTGAACTGCTTTCGGGAGTGCTCTGGCCCCAGTTTAAACCTTTTAAATACAGTGGCTTTATAGGCTGCAAAAGTTATCCCCCCATCTTCCACAGGCATGCTGTAATAGATGGCTGAAAGCTCTCCAGTCAGGTTGCTACAGAGGTAAGACATATAGTCCTCCTCTGCAATTCCCCACTGTTTGGCTGCCCTCTCAAAGTTGGAGAGGTATATGGAGGGGTCTTCTCCCTCTTGGTACACTGCAAAGTCCTTGGGGGTGACTTGGATCTCTTTGCTTAGTTCAGCTTCCAGACGTAGCACCTCAAGCTCATGGCGACGTTGCTCTTCCTGCTCCCGTCTGCGGATTTCAGCTTGTCTCTCCTCTCTCTCTCGTTCCTCCCGTCTGCGGTCTTTGTCCGCCTCGATACGCATTCTCTCCAGTTCTATGCGTAGCCGCAAGGTTGCGTCTGACTGGGTGGGGTGCCCTTCTGCAGGTGCCCCTGCCTGCTGATGATACTCCAACAGGAGGACTTGCATATCTGCTACAGTCAGGTTGTCACACTCCAGCTCTTGTTTTGCGCACTCTTCCTGGAGCTGTGGCTTTGTCATCTTCAGGATTTCCAGTTTCTTAGCACGCTCCATCCTAACTAACTAAACTTTCCCTACTCCAGTTGACCCGAAAATAAAACAAAACCTCTGTTGCTTTCTCTGGGTGCTTGCACGTATCAAAAAAGCAAAAATGCCTGGCCAATCAAGTTCTCTGTTTGTTCTTATCCCACCGCTGCCGCCAAGTGTGGCGGAACCGGCCCGATTCTGCCTTCAGACCCGGTCCCGTCAGCTCCCTATTGAGTCGCCAACTCCTGGAGGGAGCTATTTCTCCTCCTGCCCCTTGGGCTCGCTGCCACCACCTGCTCAGTCTAGGGGTTCAGATTGAGAGGAACAGGACTCCCAATCCCCCTCTCCAGCTGTGAGGCCAGGCCTCAAGGTCCTCTGCCACCCTGCACTTGGGTTTCACAGAGACCTCAGCGCTTCTTTGGGGCACCCCTGGAGGATTGGCACCTTATCCAACTGCATGCCTTCCCCTTTCCCCGGGGCCCCCTTCTCAACCCAGCGTGGTCTAAAGCGGTTTGGGGATCTATGTGGTACAGAGTTTGACTGCCAGCATTTTAAACAGAAAAAACATTTATTTAAAAGAGAAAAGGATAGGGAAAGAAAAACAAAACAAAAACAGTTGCATCTACAAAATTAGCACAGCACAGCACAGCAAACAGCATAACAAAGAAAAGTTGATTATAAACGCATCCGGTTGGCCCTGATCTAGACTTGCCCTGTCTATGAGAATGACTTACTTGGTCTGACTGCCTGGAGGCTTCATTCTCTTTTGAATAGGCCGCATGCACAGGCAGGAGCTCTCTCACTGGCAACCTCTCCCTTCGAGCTGCAGCTGAGAACTCCACTCTCTTCCTGCCTAACACATGGCAAGAACAAAAGCACTTCCTGCCTCTCTAGGAGATTTTCCCCCTAGCGTTGTTGGTTTGGTTCTGGAAGGGAGGGGGGGGAGTGAGAGGAAGGCTACAAAGCCTGCTGAGGGATTTACTGATCCCTGCCAATGAAGCACCCACACTCTAAGATGGTGTTTCTCCACATGGGCCATTGGCCTGATCCAACATGGCTTCTCTTATGTTCTTATGTGATACAGAGTGTTGGACTGGAGGGGCCACTAGCCTGATCCAACAGGGCTTCTCTTATGTTGTTATGTGATACAGAGTGTTGGACTGGATGGGCCATTGGCCTGATCCATCATGGCTTCTCTTAAGTTCTCATGTTACTCAGAGTGTTGGACTGGATGGGCCATTGGCCTGATCCAGCATGGCTTCTCTTATGTGACACAGAGTGTTGGACTGGATGGGCCATTGGCCTGATCCAACAAGGCTTCTCTTATGTTCTTATGTGACACAGAGTGTTGGACTGGAAGGGCCATTGGCCTGATCCATCATGGCTTCTCTCATGTTCTTATGTGACACAGAGTGTTGGACTGGATGGGCCATTGGCCTGAATCCAACATGGCTTCTCTTATGTTCTTATGTGACACAGAGTGTTGGACTGGATGGGCCATTGGCCTGATCCAACAAGGCTTCTCTTATGTTCTTATGTGACACAGAGTGTTGGACTGGAAGGGCCATTGGCCTGATCCATCATGGCTTCTCTCATGTTCTTATGTGACACAGAGTGTTGGACTGGATGGGCCACTGGCCTGATCCAACATGGCTTCTCTTATGTTCTTATGTGACACAGAGTGTTGGACTGGAGTGGCCGTTGGCCTGATCCAACATGGCTTCTCTTATGTTCTTATGTGACACAGAGTGTTGGACTGGATGGGTCATTGGCCTGATCCAACAGGGCTTCTTTTATGTTCTTATGTGACACTGAGTGTTGGACTGGATGGGTCATTGGCCTGATCCAACAGGGCTTCTCTTATGTTCTTATGTGACACTGAGTGTTGGACTGGATGGGTCATTGGCCTGATCCAACATGGCTTCTTTTATGTTCTTATGTGACACTGAGTGTTGGACTGGATGGGTCATTGGCCTGATCCAACAGGGCTTCTCTTATGTTCTTATGTGACACAGAGTGTTGGACTGGATGGGCCATTGGCCTGATCCAACAGGGCTTCTCTTATGTTCTTATGTGACACAGAGTGTTGGACTGGAGGGGCCATTGGCCTGATCCATCATGGCTTCTCTCATGTTCTTATGTGACACAGAGTGTTGGACTGGATGGGCCATTGGCCTGATCCAACAGGGCTTCTCTTATGTTCTTATGTGACACAGAGTGTTGGACTGGAGGGGCCATTGGCCTGATCCAACCTGGCTTTTCTTATGTTCTTATGGGCTCACTATAAATGCCAGGGACGTGACAGCACTTTCCACCCGTCAGAACTGCCAGGGAGGGGCTGTCTGCTCAGCAAAGAGTGTGAGGGTGGAAGCTCTACAATTCACTCCCCCCCCTCCCAATCGGTTCTTATAACGGGCTCCAAGGCCAGGCCAGGCCTGGGCTGGCCAGAAATCTACTTTGTTTGTTTCAAAAACAAGGGAAGTGCTCTGTCAGGAGAGAGATTTGCTATTAAAATTAAGGAGCGTGACCTAGTTTGTCCCCCGTTCAACGGACTCACTGGGGTGCCTTTGTGCCAAGCTGCAAGGTCAGGCCTGGGGAAATGGCCGCTTCTAAGATGAAACAATGTGGAACACAACCCCCATGGCTGTTTCTGGGGGAGGAGGTGATCCAGAGCAGTGGTTCCCAACCTTTATGGCACCAGGGACAGGTTTTGTGGAACACAATTTTACCAGGGACTGGGGTGGGGGATGTTTTTGGGATGATACAATTGTGCGCTTTATTTCTATTAGTTTGGCATGGTGGTTAAATGTGTGGACTCTTATCTGAGAGAACAGGGTTTGATTCCCCACTCCTGCACTTGCACCTGCTGGAATGGCCTTGGGTCAGCCATAGTTCTGGCAGAGGTTGTCCTTGATAGGGCAGCTTCTGTCAGAGCTCTCTCAGCCCCACCCACCTCACAGGGTGTCTGTTGTGGGAGAGGAAGGTAAAGGAGATTGTGAGCCGCTCTGAGACTCTGAAATTTGAAGCAGAGGGCAGGATATAAATCCAATGTCGTCTTATTATTATTAAGTTTCTTATTATTATTAAGTGAGTTTCCTGCATCATGCAAGGGGTCTCTTCCAACTCTATAATTCTGTGATTCTATTATTACTACATTGTAATATATAATGAAATAATTATGTAACTCACAGCTCAGTTTCTAACAGGCCACGGCCTGGGACCGGTCCGCAGCCTGGGGGTTGGGGCCCCCTGATCTAGAGCACAGCACTGCCCGAACCAGGGTCAGAACAAAGAGTCCCGACTAGCACGCCTTCCTGCCAGGCTCGCTGTGCTAAGACCTCTTGGGTTTTTTTGGTGGCACATTATCGAATATCTAAAATATTAGATTCAAGGTTAGCAGAAGGGCCTCAAGCGCCTGTTACTCGCTTTTACTTCACACTGCGAGACAAATTTCCTGTCCATAAACTATGTAAAATCCAAAATTTTAGTATTCCCAAATTCCTGGAAACCACAAAGCTGGTGCCTCAAGGGAAATAATATCGAACAGGTGAAATCTTTCAACTACTTGGAGGTCTTTTCCCAGTAAAATCATAACTGGACAGTACAACGCAAGCAAGCAGCAATTTTAGCAAGGCGGAGTTCGTCTGCGGCGGTTAGCTTTTTTTTTTTACAAGAGCGGCAACCAATTTGTCCCAGCTGCTACTCGTGTTTTTAATGCTAAAACAGCATCTCAGTTGTTGATCCCCGTTTGGGTTTGCGCCCTCAATTGGAGAGCCAGTTTGGTGTCGTGGTTAAGTGTGCGGACTCTTATCTGGGAGAACCGGGTTTGATTCCCCACTCCTCCACTTGCACCTGCTGGAATGGCCTTGGGTCAGCCGTAGCTCTCTTCTCTGGGAGAACAGGGTTTGATTCCCCACTCCCCCACTTGCGGCTGCTGGAATGGCCTTGGGTCAGCCAGAGCTCTCTTATCTGGGAGAACCGGGTTTGATTCCCCACTCCTCCACTTGCGGCTGCTGGAATAAGAACATAAGAACATAAGAGAAGCCATGTTGGATCAGGCCAACGGCCCATCAAGTCCAACACTCTGTGTCACACAGTGGCAAATAGCCACGGATGGACCTCTGCTCCATATTTTTATCTAAACCCCTCTTAAAGGTGGCTATACTTGTGGCCGCCACCACCTCCTGTGGCAGTGAATTCCACATGTTAATCACCCTTTGGGTGAAGAAGTACTTCCTTTTATCCATTTTAACCTGTCTGCTCAGCAATTTCATCGAATGCGCACGAGTTCTTGTATTGTGAGAAAGGGAGAAAAGTACTTCTTTCTCTACTTTCTCCATTCCATGCATTATCTTGTAAACCTCTATCATGTCACCCCGCAGTCGACGTTTCTCCAAGCTAAAGAGTCCCAAGCGTTTCAACCTTTCTTCATAGGGAAAGTGCTCCAGCCCTTTAATCATTCTAGTTGCCCTTCTCTGCACCTTCTCTAAAGCTATAATATCCTTTTTGAGGTGCGGCGACCAGAACTGCACACAGTACTCCAAATGAGACCGCACCATCGATTTATACAGGGGCATTATGATACTGGCTGATTTGTTTTCAATTCCCTTCCTAATAATTCCCAGCATGGCATTGGCCTTTTTTATTGCAAACGCACACTGTCTTAACACTTTCAGTGAGTTATCTATCATGACCCCAAGATCTCTCTCTTGATCAGTCTCTGCCAGTTCACACCCCATCAACTTGTATTTGTAGCTGGGATTCTTAGCCCCAATGTGCATTACTTTGCACTTGGCCACATTGAACCGCATCTGCCACGTTGACGCCCACTCACCCAGCATCAACAGATCCCTTTGGAGTTCCTCACAATCCTCTCTGGTTCTCACCACCCTGAACAATTTAGTGTCATCCGCAAACTTGGCCACTTCACTGCTCACTCTCAACTCTAAATCATTTATGAACAAGTTAAAGAGCATGGGACCCAGTACCGAGCCCTGTGGCACCCCACTGCTTACCGTCCTCCACTGCGAAGACTGCCCATTTATACTCACTCTCTGCTTCCTATTACTCAGCCAGTTTTTGATCCACAAGAGGACCTGTCCTTTTACTCCATGATTCTCAAGCTTTCTAAGGAGCCTTTGATGAGGAACTTTATCAAAAGCTTTCTGGAAGTCAAGGTAAACAACATCTATCGGGTCTCCTTTGTCCACATGTTTGTTCACCCCCTCAAAGAAATGCAACAGGTTAGTGAGGCAAGATCTTCCCTTGCAGAACCCATGCTGAGTCTTCCTTGGGTCAGCCATAGCTCTCTTATCTGGGAGAACCGGGTTTGATTCCCCACTCCTCCACTTGCGGCTGCTGGAATAGCCTTGGGTCAGCCAGAGCTCTCGCAGGAGTTGTCAAAAGGGCCAGTTTGGTGTAGTGGTTAAGTGTGTGGACTCTTAACCGGGTGTAGTGGTTAAGTGTGTGGACTCTTAACCGGGTGTAGTGGTTAAGTGTGTGGACTCTTAACCGGGTTTGATTCCCCACTCCTCCACTTGCAGCTGCTGGAATGGCCTTGGGTCAGCCATAGCTCTGGCAGACGTTGTCCTTGAAAGTGCAGCTTCTGGGAGAGCCCTCTCCAGCCCCACCCACCTCATAGGGTGTCTATTGTGGGGGAGGGAGATAAAGGAGGTTGTGAGCCGCTCTGAGACTCTTCGGAGTGGAGGGCGGGATATAATCCAATATCTTCTTCTTCTTCTTCAATTTCCAACTTGAGCAAATTCAGGCAGCACTTTTATGCCATATTTTAGGGGTCCCCAACTGTGTCAGCTATGCTGCAATGTGCCTAGAGACTGGAACCCATTTGATGGAGACCAGGGCATGGCTACTAACTATAAAGTTTTGGCTACGCCTACACTTTAGGGCAGACCCTGCTAGTTATATCCATATGATGCTAGCGGATTCCTTCGTTTCCACTTGGGATAGTCAGATCCAGAAGAAAATACATTCCATAGGTGTACCCCTGGACAACCTCTGTATGCTAAGTGAAACACAGGCATTCAGAACTTTGAAACAGAGGATTTTAGATATTGAGAAACAGTCCCTTTGTTCTTCTGGACATAAAACTTGTTCCGCTTTAGCATTTGGTATCTTCCCAGATCATGGGGCGCCTGCTGCCTACCTTTCCCAGATTACTTCACCCCAGTTACGCTGCTCTTTTATGTTAGCAAGACTCGATGTTCTACCCTCAGCGGTATTGTCTGGGAGTTTTGCCAACATCCCTTATCAGAATAGTGTCTGTCCATGTAATGGAAGGCACCCTTATCAGGATAGAGTCTGTCCATGTAATGGAAGGCACCCTTATCAGGATAGAGTCCGCCCATGTACATATATGAACATATGAAGCTGCCTTCTACTGAATCAGACCCTCGGTCCATCAAAGTCAGTATTGTCTTCTCAGACTGGCAGCGGCTCTCCAGGGTCTCAAGCTGAGGTTTTTCACACCTATTTGCCTGGATCCTTTTTTGGAGATGCCGGGGATTGAACCTGGGACCTTCTGCTTCCCAAGCAGATGCTCTACCACTGAGCCACCGTCCCTCCCAATGTAATGGAAGGCACCCTTATCAGGATAGAGTCTGCCCATGTAATGGAAGGCACCGTTATCAGGATAGAGTCCGCCCATGTAACGGAAGGCACCCTTATCAGGATAGACTCCGCCCATGTAATGGAAGGCACCCTTATCAGGATAGAGTCCGTCCATGAAATGGAAGGCACCCTTATCAGGATAGAGTCTGTCCATGTAAAGGAAGGCACCCTTATCAGGATAGAGTCTGTCCATGTAAAGGAAGGCACCCTTATCAGGATAGACTCCGTCCATGAAATGGAAGGCACCCTTATCAGGATAGAGTCCGTCCATGAAATGGAAGGCACCCTTATCAGGATAGAGTCCGTCCATGAAATGGAAGGCACCCTTATCAGGATAGAGTCTGTCCATGTAAAGGAAGGCACCCTTATCAGGATAGTCTGTCCATGTAATGGAAGGCACCTTGAAACGGCCACCCATGTTTTACATCATTGTGATTTTTATGGGGAAGTGCGGGACTGCATAATCAAACCTATTCTGTCTAATTTTTATGGAGTACCTGAAGCGAAGTTAGTTTTTTTTCTACTATCTGACCGATGTTCCCACATCACAAGCCTGCTTGCAAAGTACCTTTGGGCTGCCATAACAATCAGGGAGCAAAAGACTAGCTCCCCTTCTTGATGTTTGACTGGTTTTTATAGCTGAAACTCTATGTAAATTTGCTATGCTGGACTTTTTATTTCTATGCCAATAAAGGTATTTGGAATTTGGATTCAAGGTTTTGGTTACGGCCTTTACAGCCCTGAGTGGTTTGGAACTGAGGTATCTACAGGACCGCTTCCTGCACTATGTCCCTAGTCAAAACCTGTTGGTGATCCCTGGCCCCAAAGAGGTCCGGCTGTCCTCAACGAGGGTCAGGACTTTTTCAGTCCTGGCCCTTACCTGGTGAGCTGTCTGCCGGAAGATACCTGGGTCCTGAGGAATTTTTTACAATTCTGCGGGGCCTGTAAAGCAGAGATGTTCCATCAGAATTTTGCTTGAGGACAGCAACAGGAACGCTCCTCCCCTGCCACAAATGTTGCTAGTCTTCAAGGTGCTCTTGGACTTTTGCTCTTTCTTTTTTTTTTTACCGCTACAGACAGGCTAACATGGTTGCCCACCTTGATCTATCTCCACGGAGATGGATTGACCCAGTGAAGGAAGCCACATCCCCCAGTTTGCAAGAACATCAGAGAAGCCCTGTTGGATCAGGCCCATGGCCCATCCAGTCCAACACTCTGTGTCACATAAGAACATCAGAGAAGCCCTGTTGGATCAGGCCAATGGCCCCTCCAGTCCAACACTCTGTGTCACATAAGATCAGAGAAGCCGTGTTGGATCAGGCCAATGGCCCCTCCAGTTCAACACTCTGTGTCACATAAGAACAAAAGGGAAGCCATGTTGGATCAGGCCAGTGGCCCATCCAGTCCAACACTCTGTGTCACATAAGAACATCAGAGAAACCATATTGGGTCAAGCCCATCCAGTGCAACACACTGAGTCACGCAGTGGCCAAAAAAACCCAAGTGCCATCAGAACGTCCATCAGTGGGGCCAGGACACTAGAAGCCCTCCCACTGTGCCCCCCCCCCCCCAAGCACCAAGAATACAGAGCATCACTGCCCCAGACATAAGAACAGAAGAAAAGCCATGTTGAATCAGGCCAATGGCCCATCCAGTCCAACACTCTTTTTCACACAGTGGCTAAAAAGCCCAGGTGCCATCAGGAGGTCCATCAGTGGGGCCAGGACACTACAAGCCCTCCCAATGTGCCCCCCCCAAGCACCAAGAATCAGAGCATCACTGCCCTAGACATAAGAACATGAGAGAAGCCATGTTGGATCAGACCAATGACCCATCCTGTCCAACACTCTGTGTCACGCAGTGGCCATAAACCAGTTGCCATCAGGAGGTCCATCAGTGGGGCCAGGACCCTAGAAGCCCTCCCACTGTGCCCCCCCCGCAAGCACCAAGAATACAGAGCATCCCTGCCCCAGACATAAGAACCTAGGAGAAGCCATGTTGGATCAGGCCAATGGCCAATCCAGTCCAACACTCTGTGTCACACAGTGGCCAAAAGAAACCAGGTGCCATCAGGAGGTCCATCAATGGGGCCAGGACACTAGAAGCCCTCCCACTTTGCACCCTCAAGCACCAAGAATACAGAACATCACTGCCCCAGACAGAGAGTTCCAACAATATGCTGTGGCTTATAGTGATGGACCTCTGCTCCAAATACAAGCATTCTCTCTCTCTTCTCACACACACACACACCTGCAGCCCAAGAAATTTTGGATTTTGCTTACCTTTCAGGCTTAAGTGCATGGCTCTTTCCACAAGGATGCTCACAGCAAACGTCTTCTGGGGGTCCACTGCAGCAGCAGCAGCAGACTCCTCAGAGGATTTCTCAGCGAGGGTCCCCACGACCGAAGGATCCGGCTTGCGGCCGTGAGATTTTGAGTCTTGCTGGCTGGTCACGAGCACCTTCTTTCCTTCTTCGCCCTCACTGCTGCTACTGCCGCCGTGTTCTGCAGGCTCAAGCCCGCGGGGGGCGGTGACCGCAAGCGCGATGTGAATTCGCACGGCAGCTCCCCACAGGTTCGAAGCGTTGCGCCGGAACAAGGGGTAGACTCCTGCGGCAACCGGAGAGCAGAGCACAACATGGAATCTCTGAGAAAGCAGCGGTGCTTTGTATAGTTAAGACAGTCAAATCCGGTTTCTAGAAATCCTTGTCCATGTGGATCGGGAAACCAGTGGACACATGAAGCTGCCTTATCCTGAATCAGACCATCAGTCCTAACCTATTGAACCCGGAGCCTTTGGCACACAAACTGGGGGAGCGACTGCTCTATTCCTGGGGCTGCCAAATCTAACTCAGGAAATACCTGGGGATTTTGGGGGCGGAGCCAAAAGACTTTCCCATTCCCTAAAATAAATAAATAAAAATACAGCGGTCCCTAAGGTAAGAGCAAACGATCCCGTTGGGGTGTTTTCCAGCTGCGCAACCACCACTGGGGGGGGACCAGACTGCCGTTGCACATCAGGGGAGACTACTCCGCCAGCAGGTGAGTTCCCACCCCCTCGACTGCTCACGCCCCAAAAGGAGTTGCTTAGTGTGACTGTCTGTGCTCCAACTTACAAGGGGAGCCCATGCCATCAGGGACTGAGTTGGTAAGGATTTAAGAAGAGCCTTGCTGGATCGGACCGGTAGTCCACCTAGCCCAGTATTCTGTCTCAAACTGTGGGCCAACAGCAGGTCGCACAGGCTGAGGCCTTCCCCTGATGTTCCCTCCTCAAACTGGAGTTCAGAGGTTGCTACTTTACACAGGTTGTGAGGGGTCTGGAGACCAAGTCCTATGAAGAAAGGTTGAAGGAGCTGGGGATGTTTAGCCTGGAGAGGAGGCGGCTGAGAGGTGATAGGATCACCATCTTCAAGTCCTTGAAGGGCTGTCCTATAGAGGAGGGTGTGGAATTGTTTTTTGTGGCCCCAGAAGGTCGGACCAGAACCAATGGGTTGAAATTAAATCAAGAATCTCCGGTTCAACATTAGGAAGGACTTCCTGACTGTTAGAACAATTCCTCAGAGGAACAGGCTTCCTCGGGAGGTGGTGAGCTCTCTTTCCTTGAAGGTTTTTTAACAGAGGCTACATGGCCATCTGACATAAGAACATAAGAACATAAGAGAAGCCATGTTAGATCAGGCCAATGGCCCATCCAGTCCAACATTCTGTGTCACACAGCGGCCAAATATATATATATATATATATATACACACACATACACACTGTGGCTAATAACCACTGATGGACCTCTGCTCCATATTTTTATCTAACCCCCTCTTGAAGGTGGCCATGCTTGTGGCCGCCACCACCTCCTGTGGCAGTGAATTCCACATGTTAATCACCCTTTGGGTGAAGAAGTACTTCCTTTTATCCGTCTTAACCTGTCTGCTCAGCAATTTCATCGAATGCCCACGAGTTCTCGTATTGTGAGAAAGGGAGAAAAGTACTTCTTTCTCTACTTTCTCCATCCCATGCATTATCTTGTAAACCTCTATCATGTCACCCCTCAGTCGACGTTTCTCCAAGCTAAAGAGCCCTAAGCGTTTCAACCTTTCTTCATAAGGAAGGTGTTCCAGCCCTTTAATCATTCTAGTGGCCCTTTTCTGAACTTTCTCCAATGCTATAATATCCTTTTTGAGGTGCGGCGACCAGAACTGCACACAGTACTCCAAATGAGACCGCACCATCGATTTATACAGGGGCATTATGATACTGGCTGATTTGTTTTCAATTCCCTTCCTAATAATTCCCAGCATGGCGCTGGCCTTTTTTATTGCAAACGCACACTGCCTTGACATTTTCAGTGAATTATCTACCACGACCCCAAGATCTCTCTCTTGGTCAGTCTCTGCCAGTTCACACCCCATCAACTTGTATTTGTAGCTGGGATTCTTGGCCCCAATGTGCATTACTTTGCACTTGGCCACACTGAACCGCATCTGCCACGTTGACGCCCACTCACCCAGCCTCAACAGATCCCTTTGGAGTTCCTCACAATCCTCTCTGGTTCTCACCACCCTGAACAATTTAGTGTCATCGGCAAATTTGGCCACTTCACTGCTCACTCCCAACTCTAAATCATTTATGAACAAGTTAAAGAGCATGGGACCCAGTACCGAACCTTGCGGCACCCCACTGCTTACCGTCCTCCACTGCGAAGACTGCCCATTTATACTCACTCTCTGCTTCCTATTACTCAGCCAGTTTTTGATCCACAAGAGGACCTGTCCTTTTACTCCATGACTCTCAAGCTTTCTAAGGAGCCTTTGATGAGGAACTTTATCAAAAGCTTTCTGGAAGTCAAGGTAAACAACATCTATCGGGTCTCCTTTGTCCACAAGTTTGTTTACCCCCTCAAAGAAATGTAACAGGTTAGTGAGGCAAGATCTTCCCTTACAGAACCCATGCTGAGTCTTCCTCAATAACCTGTGTTCATCAATGTGCCCACTCATTCTGTCCTTGATAATGGTTTCTACCAACTTTCCCGGTATTGAAGTCTGACTGACTGGCCTGTAATTTCCTGGATCTCCTCTGGAACCCTTTTTAAAGATGGGGGTGACATTTGCTACCTTTCAGTCCTCAGGAACAGAGGCAGATTTCAATGAAAGATTACAGATTTTTGTTAGAAGATCCACAAGTTCAACTTTGAGTTCTTTCAGAACTCTCGGATGTATGCCATCCGGACCCGGTGACTTATTAGTTTTTAATTTGTCTATCAGTTGTAGGACCTCCTCTTTTGTCACCTCAATCTGACTCAGGTCTTTCAACACCCCTTCCAATATTAGTGGTTCTGGGGCGGGCAAACACTTCTCATCTTCCACGGTGAAGACGGAGGCAAAAAATGCATTCAGCTTCTCAGCCATTTCCCCATCCTCCTTCAGTAATCCTTTTACCCCATGGTCATCCAAGGGCCCCACTGCTTCCCTGGCTGGTTTCCTACTTCTAATATATTTGAAGAAATTTTTATTGTTGGTCTTTATGTTTTTTGCAATATGCTCCTCATAGTCCCTTTTTGCCAGCCTGATCACAGTCTTGCATTTGATTTGCCACTGCCTGTGTTCCCTTTTATTAATCTCACTTGGACTGGTTTTCCACCGCTTAAAGGAGTCCTTTTTACCTTTTACAGCTTCCATTACTTTGTTTGTTAACCATGCTGGCCTCTTCTTATACCTGTTTGTGCCTTTCCTAACTTGTGGTATGTATTTTATCTGAGCTTCTAGGATTATAGTTTTAAATAGTCTCCAAGCTTCCCCAAGGGTTTTGACCGTATTTACCTTTCCTTTCAGTTTCCTCCTCACATGCCTCCTCATCTCAGAGAATTTACCCCTTTTAAAGTTAAATGTGGTTGTGCCGGTCTTTTTGGGCAACTCCCTATTTATACAAACGGTGAAATCAATAACATTATGGTCACTGTTCCCAAGCGGCGCAATCACTTTTACGTCTCTCACTAAGTCTTGGGCATTACTTAGGACCAGATCCAGGATCGCCCCACCTCTGGTAGGTTCTGAGACCATCTGCTCCATAGCACAGTCATTGAGAGCATCAAGAAACTCAATCTCTTTCTCTCGACCAGAACACATATTGACCCAATCAAGCTGCGGGTAGTTAAAATCACCTATTACGACACAGTTTTTACGTTTAGCCGCTATCTTTAATCCTTCCATCATATTATAATCGTCCTCTCTCTTTTGATTTGGTGGGCGATAACAAACTCCCATAATTAGATTTCCTTTTGGGCCCTCTATTTCAACCCAAAGCATTTCTAAAAGGGAATCTAATTCTCTGACCTCAGTCTTACTGGACCGTATATCCTCTCTGACATACAGAGCCACCCCACCTCCAACCCTTCCCTCCCTATCCTTCCGATATAACTTATATCCAACAGTGAAGATCCTGGGAATTTAGGGGGAAGTGTTTGTGAGTTTCCTGCATTGTGCAGGGGGTTGGACTAGATGACCCGAGAGGTCCCTTCCAACTCTAAGATTCTTTGATTCTATTCTATGATTCTCTCTGAATCAGAGACTCAGAGAGTCTTACAATCTCCTATATCTTCTCCCCCCACAACAGACACCCTGTGAGGTGGATGGGGCTGAGAGGGCTCTCCCAGCAGCTGCCCTTTCAAGGACAACCTCTGCCAGAACTCTGGCTTACCCAAGGCCATTCCAGCAGGTGCAAGTGGAGGAGTGGGGAATCAAACCCGGTTCTCCCAGATAAGAGAGCTATGGCTGACCCAAGCCAATCCAGCAGCTGCAAGTGGAGGTGTGGGGAATCAAACCCGGTTCTCCCAGATAAGAGAGCTCTGGCTGACCCAAGGCCATTTCAGCAGCTGCAAGTGGAGGAGTGGGGAATCAAACCAGGTTCTCCCAGATAAGAGAGCTCTGGCTGACCCCAGGCCATTCCAGCAGCTGCAAGGGGAGGAGTGGGGAATCAAACCCGGTTCTCCCAGAGAAGAGAGCTCTGGCTGACCCAAGGCCATTCCAACAGCTGCAAGTGGAAGAGTGGGGAATCAAACCCGGTTCTCCCAGAAAAGAGAGCTGTGGCTGACCCAAGGCCATGCTAGCAGCTGCAAGCGGAGGAGCAAGGAATCAAACCCAGTTCTCCCAGATAAGAGAGCTCTGGCTGACCCCAGGCCATTCCAGCAGCTGCAAGTGGAGGAGGGGGGAATCAAACCCGGTTCTCCCAGATAAGAGAGCTATGGCTGACCCAAGGCCATTCCAGCAGGTGCAAGTGGAGGAATGGGGAATCAAACCCGGTTCTCCCAGAGAAGAGAGCTCTGGCTGACCCAAGGCCATTCCAACAGCTGCAAGTGGAGGAGTGGGGAATCAAACCCGGTTCTCCCAGATAAGAGAGCTATGGCTGACCCAAGGCCATTCCAGCAGCTGTAAGTGGAGGAGTGGGGAATCAAACCCGGCTCTCCCAGCTAAGAGCTCTGGCTGACCCAAGGCCATTCCAGCAGCTGCAAGTGGAGGAGAGGGGAATCCAACCCGGTTCTCCCAGATAAGAGAGCTCTGGCTGACCCAAGGCCATTCCAGCAGCTGCAAGTGGAGGAGTGGGGAATCCAACCCGGTTCTCCCAGATAAGAGAGCTCTGGCTGACCCAAGGCCATTCCAGCAGCTGCAAGTGGAGGAGTGGGGAATCAAACCCGGTTCTCCCAGATAAGAGAGCTATGGCTGACCCAAGGCCATTCCAGCAGCTGCAAGTGGAGGAGTGGGGAATCAAACCCGGTTCTCCCAGATAAGAGCTCTGGCTGACCCAAGGCCATTCCAGCAGCTGCAAGTGGAGGAGAGGGGAATCCAACCCGGTTCTCCCAGATAAGAGCTCTGGCTGACCCAAGGCCATTCCAGCAGCTGCAAGTGGAGGAGTGGGGAATCCAACCCGGTTCTCCCAGATAAGAGAGCTCTGGCTGACCCAAGGCCATTCCAGCAGCTGCAAGTGGAGGAGTGGGGAATCAAACCCGGTTCTCCCAGATAAGAGAGCTCTGGCTGACCCAAGCCCATTCCAGCAGCTGCAAGTGGAGGAGTGGGGAATCAAACCCGGTTCTCCCAGATAAGAGAGCTCTGGCTGTCCCAAGGCCATTCCAGCAGCTGCAAGTGGAGGAGTGGGGGAATCAAACCCGGTTCTTCCAGATTAGAGAGCTCTGGGTGACCCAAGGCCATTCCAGCAGGTGCAAGGGGAGGAGTGGGGAATCAAACCCGGTTCTCCCAGATAAGAGAGCTCTGGCTGACCCAAGACCATTCCAGCAGCTGCAAGTGGAGGAGTGGGGAATCCAACCCGGTTCTCCCAGATAAGAGAGCTCTGGCTGACCCAAGGCCATTCCAGCAGCTGCAAGTGGAGGAGTGGGGAATCCAACCCGGTTCTCCCAGATAAGAGAGCTCTGGCTGACCCAAGGCCATTCCAGCAGCTGCAAGTGGAGGAGTGGGGAATCAAACCCGGTTCTCCCAGATAAGAGAGCTCTGGCTGTCCCAAGGCCATTCCAGCAGCTGCAAGTGGAGGAGTGGGGAATCAAACCCGGTTCTCCCAGATAAGAGAGCTCTGGCTGTCCCAAGGCCATTCCAGCAGCTGCAAGTGGAGGAGTGGGGGAATCAAACCCGGTTCTTCCAGATTAGAGAGCTCTGGGTGACCCAAGGCCATTCCAGCAGGTGCAAGGGGAGGAGTGGGGAATCAAACCCGGTTCTTCCAGATAAGAGAGCTCTGGCTGACCCAAGACCATTCCAGCAGCTGCAAGTGGAGGAGTGGGGAATCAAACCCGGTTCTCCCAGATAAGAGAGCTCTGGCTGTCCCAAGGCCATTCCAGCAGCTGCAAGTGGAGGAGTGGGGGAATCAAACCCGGTTCTTCCAGATTAGAGAGCTCTGGGTGACCCAAGGCCATTCCAGCAGGTGCAAGGGGAGGAGTGGGGAATCAAACCCGGTTCTTCCAGATAAGAGAGCTCTGGCTGACCCAAGGCCATTCCAGCAGCTGCAAGTGGAGGAGAGGGGAATCAAACCCGGTTCTCCCAGATAAGAGAGCTCTGGCTGACCCAAGGCCATTCCAGCAGCTGCAAGTGGAGGAGTGGGGAATCCAACCCGGTTCTCCCAGATAAGAGAGCTCTGGCTGACCCAAGGCCATTCCAGCAGCTGCAAGTGGAGGAGTGGGGAATCAAACCCGGTTCTCCCAGATAAGAGAGCTATGGCTGACCCAAGGCCATTCCAGCAGCTGTAAGTGGAGGAGTGGGGAATCAAACCCGGTTCTCCCAGATAAGAGCTCTGGCTGACCCAAGGCCATTCCAGCAGCTGCAAGTGGAGGAGAGGGGAATCCAACCCGGTTCTCCCAGATAAGAGCTCTGGCTGACCCAAGGCCATTCCAGCAGCTGCAAGTGGAGGAGTGGGGAATCCAACCCGGTTCTCCCAGATAAGAGAGCTCTGGCTGACCCAAGGCCATTCCAGCAGCTGCAAGTGGAGGAGTGGGGAATCAAACCCGGTTCTCCCAGATAAGAGAGCTCTGGCTGACCCAAGGCCATTCCAGCAGCTGCAAGTGGAGGAGTGGGGAATCAAACCCGGTTCTCCCAGATAAGAGAGCTATGGCTGTCCCAAGGCCATTCCAGCAGCTGCAAGTGGAGGAGTGGGGAATCAAACCCGGTTCTCCCAGATAAGAGAGCTCTGGCTGTCCCAAGGCCATTCCAGCAGCTGCAAGTGGAGGAGTGGGGGAATCAAACCCGGTTCTTCCAGATTAGAGAGCTCTGGGTGACCCAAGGCCATTCCAGCAGGTGCAAGGGGAGGAGTGGGGAATCAAACCCGGTTCTTCCAGATAAGAGAGCTCTGGCTGACCCAAGACCATTCCAGCAGCTGCAAGTGGAGGAGTGGGGAATCAAACCCGGTTCTCCCAGATAAGAGAGCTCTGGCTGACCCAAGGCCATTCCAGCAGCTGCAAGTGGAGGAGTGGGGAATCCAACCCGGTTCTCCCAGATAAGAGCTCTGGCTGACCCAAGGCCATTCCAGCAGCTGCAAGTGGAGGAGTGGGGAATCCAACCCGGTTCTCCCAGATAAGAGAGCTCTGGCTGACCCAAGGCCATTCCAGCAGCTGCAAGTGGAGGAGTGGGGAATCAAACCCGGTTCTCCCATATAAGAGAGCTCTGGCTGACCCAAGGCCATTCCAGCAGCTGCAAGTGGAGGAGTGGGGAATCAAACCCGGTTCTCCCAGATAAGAGAGCTCTGGCTGTCCCAAGGCCATTCCAGCAGCTGCAAGTGGAGGAGTGGGGAATCAAACCCGGTTCTCCCAGATAAGAGAGCTCTGGCTGTCCCAAGGCCATTCCAGCAGCTGCAAGTGGAGGAGTGGGGGAATCAAATCCGGTTCTTCCAGATTAGAGAGCTCTGGGTGACCCAAGGCCATTCCAGCAGGTGCAAGGGGAGGAGTGGGGAATCAAACCCGGTTCTTCCAGATAAGAGAGCTCTGGCTGACCCAAGACCATTCCAGCAGCTGCAAGTGGAGGAGTGGGGAATCAAACCCGGTTCTCCCAGATAAGAGAGCTCTGGCTGACCCAAGGCCATTCCAGCAGGTGCAAGTGGAGGAGTGGGGAATCAAACCAGGTTCTCCCAGATAAGAGAGCACTGGCTGACCCAAGGCCATTCCAGCAGCTGCAAGTGGAGGAGTGGGGAATCAAACCCGGTTCTCCCAGATAAGAGAGCTCTGGCTGACCCAAGGCCATTCCAGCAGGTGCAAGTGGAGGAGTGGGGAATCAAACCCGGTTCTCCCAGATAAGAGAGCTCTGGCTGACCCAAGGCCATTCCAGCAGGTGCAAGTGGAGGAGTGGGGGAATCAAACCCCGTTCTCCCAGATAAGAGAGCTATGGCTGACCCAAGGCCATTCCAGCAGCTGCAAGTGGAGGAGTGGGGAATCAAACCCGCTTCTCCCAGATAAGAGTCCCCCCACTTAACCACCACACCAAACTGGCTATATTAAGAAGCTGAATTGCTGCCCTGTTTTCAAACAAACTCTCTTTCCCCCTTTTTGTCTCTGCAGGATAAGTATTATGATTATTCGGTGTCGTCTTTCATTCGCTCTTTCTATGGCCTGCAAGGGGAGTCGTGCCGCGGTGGTGTTGAACAACTTCGACGAACGGGACGCCTTTAGAGAATCCTGATTACCCTGCTGCCACCCTGACGTACTTGAATAAGGTAACGACAGCTTTTTGGTGTAGATTGAGTAAGGTTCCTGGAGTATAGCTGGCACGATGGAATTCTGTACCGGTCCAGAGGAAAATACGAAATCAGGTGCCAAGTTAGCTCCCAGAATTTAAGGCTTGCTCTTTTCTTAGCCGAGCAATTTCTAGTCCTGAAGATACCCTTGAAAGTATACGTAGGGCCAGGCAGTAGGCGATGGGAAAGCTGCCGGTCTGAGTAGACAATGTTGCTAGGGTTGCCAAGTCCAATTCAAGAAATATCTGGGGACTTTGGGGGTGGAGCCAGGAGACTTTGGGGGTGGAGCCAGGAGCAAGAAGGGGCGTGGAATTGTTTTCTGTGGCCCCAGAAGGTAGGACCAGAACCAATGGGTTGAAATTAAATCAAGAGTCTCCGGCTCAACATTAGGAAGGACTTCCTGACCGTTAGAACAATTCCTCAGTGGAACAGGCTTCCTCGGGAGGTGGTGGGCTCTCCTTCCTGGGAGGCTGCTAAACAGAGGCTAGATGGCCATCGACAGCAATGAGGATCCTGTGAATTTAGGGGGAGGTGCTTGTGAGTTTCCTGCATTGTGCACGGGGTTGGACTAGATGACCCTGGATGGCCCTTACAACTCTAAGATTCTTCTATGAATACTGCTTTGCACAGAAAGTGATTAAAATGTGGCATTCTCTGTTTATTCCTGTAACCATGAGGCCAGTGCACCCTACAGGCTAGTGATGGCTACAGGAATAAACAGACGTAAGAAGGGATTAGATGGATTCATGGAGGATCAGTGACTACTGGCCACAGTGATTTAGGGGGACCTCCACATTCAGAGACATTAAGCCTCTGAATTCCATCAGGGGAAGGCCTCAGCCTCTGTGCCCTGGACCTCCAGAGGAACTGGTTGGCCCCTGTGTGAGACAGGAGGCTGGACTAGATGGACCCTCCCTGGTCTGATCCAGCAGGGCTCTTTCGATGTTCTTATCAGGGGAAGGCCTCAGCCTCTCTGCCCTGTTGCTGGCCCTCCAGAGGAACTGGTTGGCCCCTGTGTGAGACAGGAGGCTGGACTAGATGGACCCTCCCTGGTCTGATCCAGCAGGGCTCTTTCGATGTTCTTATCAGGGGAAGGCCTCAGCCTCTCTGCCCTGTTGTTGGCCCTCCAGAGGAACCGGTTGGCCCCTGTGTGAGACAGGAGGCTGGACTAGATGGACGCTCACTGGTCTAATGCAGTAGGGCTCTTCTGATGTTCTTCTCAGGGGAAGGCCTCGGCCTCTCTGCCCTGCTGTTGGCCCTCCAGAGGAACTGGCTGGCCACTGTGTGAGACAGGAGGCTGGACTAGATGGACCCTCACTGATCTGATCCAGCAGGGCTCTTCTGATGTTCTTCTCAGTAGAAGGCCTCGGCCTCTCTGCCCTGTTGTTGGCCCTCCAGAGGAACTGGCTGGCCGCTGTGTGAGACAGGAGGCTGGACTAGATGGACCCTCCTTGGTCTGACCTAGCAGGGCTCGTCTGATGTTCTTCTCAGTAGAAGGCCTCGGCCTCTCTGCCCTGTTGTTGGCCCTCCAGAGGAACTGACTGGCCACTGTGTGAGACAGGAGGCTGGACTAGATGGACTCTCACTGGTCTGATCCAGCAGGGCTCTTCTGATGTTCTTCTCAGGGGAAGGCCTCGGCCTCTCTGCCCTGCTGTTGGCCCTTCAGAGGAACTGGCTGGTGCCTTTATGAGACAGGACACTAGACTACATGGGTTGTGTGTGTGGATATGCCCTTCAGGCCTGCGCAGAGGAATTTTTTAGGTGAAGCGCAGTGTGCGCGGTACTGGCTCCACCCTTTCACCTGGGGGTCATCTGCCATGGCCCAGTGAGCCGGGACGCCGGCAGCGAGTCCTCCAGGTGGTAGGTGTTACATTAACGAGCTCTATCTGCCCGGGTTTGATGTTAGAGTTTTCCTTCTCTTAGGCTGGCGAGGTTGGTGGGCCCAGCTTGCCCATCCGGTTATACCGCTGGACATTCGGTCGCACCATGACGTAGCAAACTCTGTGAAAACGGGGGGGACCAGCGAGAAGGTGTTGCTACGGATACAGTAATGCAGGAGAGGCCATTGCAGTGACCATCTGCCAGGCATAGCCAGACAGTGACCACGCGGCGTTCACTACACCGGGAGAGGAGAGGCTATGTATTGCGCATGCACTTTCCCTGGGGGGGTAGGATTCCCAGAGGGAGCCCACCCCTCACCCCACCCCCAGACTACATGGACCACTTGTCTAATCCAGCAGGGCTCTCCTGATGTTCTTAGGCCTAATGGGTGCTCAAAATACTGTCAGGTTCTGTGACAGATTCTGGGGTTAAAATAGGAGGGGCAGCAGCTGGAAAGAAGCCACAGGCCTGGACCCAATGCCCCCCCCCCCCCCCGCCACTGCTAAAGAAACGTACCACTGACTGTTCTCGTGCTTCCTGAATCGCCCGCAAGCGCTGCCAGGTCCACGTACGCCGACCCGATCAGGCGATCCGTGTCCAGCGGCCTTTCCGCGTGCCTTTCGTTCCCATAGGCCCGCCACACCTGGAACTCCAGCCTCTCCTCTCTGAAATACCACAACAGCGCTGGGCTCCTGGTCAGCTCCGCCCGCTTGCTCTTATAGGTCAAAGTCACCTGCTTCTGGTCTTCGGCCAGCCTGGGCCTCCTGAGAGACGTCCACGTGGCTTCCCGGTCGTACAGCTTGTAGCGGAGGTAGCAACAGGTGCTTCTGTGGATCTGCGCCTGCCCCGCGAGCAACACGCAGTGCACCGGCAGCCACAGTCTAGGGATTGAAACGGTCACCAAGGCAGGACCCGGGGGTGGGGGAGAGTCGCTGTCGTCCTGGCAGTTTTCCCCGAGGCTTTCCTCCCAGCTCCAGCCCAGGAGGGCGGCAGCCTCCAGGACGCGTTCTCGGTCCACGGGGCGGGCGAAGCTCACGGAAAGCTCCAGGCCTCCAACGACGGTTTGAACGACGTTGGCGCGATGAGAAGGGGCCAGGTCCTCTGGGAGGCTTAGCGGGTACCAGCCTCGAATGCCTTGAAAAGAGAGCGTAAAGGAAAGACTACGAATTGGAGAAGTTTAAAACGGAGTGGGAGAAATTCCAAAGGCCCGTTGAAAAGCACTGGAAGGTAAAGGGACATTTAGCGATTTTCGATTTAATTTCAACCCGCTGGTTCTGGTCCTACCTTCTGGGGGCACGGAAAAACTGCATACCATCCTCTACATCAGTGGGGGCCAAAGGTAGCTCTCCAGATGTTTTTTGCCAACAACTCCCATCAGCTCCAGTCAGCATGGCTGATGGGAGTTGTAGGCAAAACATCTGGAGAGCTACCGTTGGCCACCCCTGCTCTATATGACAACCATCTCAGTAGGGCCTGGAGTTTTCCTGGAATCCTAGAGTTGGAAGGGACCTCCAGGGTCATCTAGTCCAACCCCCCTGCACGACGCAGGAAACTCACAAACCCCTCCCCCTAAATTCACAGGATCTTCATTGCTGTCAGATGGCCATCTAGCCTCTGTTTAAATACCTCCAAGGAAGAAGAGCCCACCACCTCCCGAGGAAGCCTGTTCCACTGAGGAATCGCTCTAACGGTCAGGAAGTTCTTCCTAATGCTGAGCCGGAAATGCTTTTGATTTAATTTCAACCCACTGGTTCTGGTCCTACCTTTTGGGGCCTCAGAAAACAATTCTACACCATCCTCTATATGACAGCCCTTCAAGGACTTGAAGATGGTGATCATATCACCTCTCAGCCGCCTCCTCTCCAGGCTAAACATCCCCAGCTCCTTCAACCTTTCCTCATAGGTTCTGGTCCTACCTTCTGGGGCCACAGAAAACAATTCCACACCATCCTCTATATGACAGCCCTTCAAGGACTTGAAGATGGTGATCCTATCACCTCTCAGCCACCTCCTCCCCAGGCTAAACATCCCCAGCTCCTTCAACCTTTCCTCATAGGTTCTGGTCCTACCTTCTGGGGCCACAGAAAAGAATTCCACCCCATCCTCTATGTGACAGCCCTTCAAGGACTTGGAAGATGGTGATCATATCACCTCTCAGCTGCCTCCTAGAATCATAGAGTTGGAAGGGACCTCTAGGGTAATCTAGTCCAACCCCCTGCACAATGCAGGAAACTCACAAACGCCTCCCCCTAAATTCACAGGATCCACATTGCTGTCAGAGGGCCATCCAGCCTCTTGTTTAAAAACCTCCAAGGAAGGAGAGCCCACCACCTCCCGAGGAAGTCCGCTCCACTGAGGAATCGCTCTAACGGTCAGGAAGTTCTTCCTCATGTTGAGCCAGGAGTTCTTTTGATATAATTCCAACTTGTTGGTTCTGGTCCGACCTTCTGGGGCCACAGGAAACAATTCCACCCCGTCCTCTATATAGGACAGCCCTTCAAGGACTTGAAGATGGTGATCAGACCGCCTCTCAGCTGCCTCCTCTCCACACTAAACATGCCGTTAATCCCAACACAAAGCAAGCTCACAAGCGATTCACTCTAGCGGACAAAGGGATCTTTACCTGATCTTCTCATTAACAGCTCCCTGGTGGGCACTTTGACAGTTCCCAGGAGGTAATCTCTGGAAGCCTGAGCTTGTGATGTCCTGGGAGCTATAAAGGTGAAAGAAGAAACATTTTGCGTCGATAACGGAGATACAAGGAGTCCAGGTTCATCGCACTGGGATGTATCAGAATGGTAGGAGTGGAAAAGGTAAACACAACAAACTAGCTAGAGAGTTCCACCGGGATGGCTGGACTGTTCTATGATTCTAGAGCCAGGGACTACTAGGAAGTAAGAAAGGAAGCTCTGGCTCTTTCCCTCCCTCCCCAGGGGACCAGGACGGGGAGGGGCCTCAGCCAATAGAAGGAAGAGAGGCTTGGCTCAGTAGTTCCGCTGTGCGACTGAGAGAGCCTGGCAAAGCAAGCTCTCCCTCCCCCCTTCCTCCCCAAGGGAGGCGTCTCAGCCAATGGAGAAAACTGAGGTTTTGTTCTGTAGCTCCTATGCGACTGAGGAAGCAAAAGCAAGGGAGAAGAAGAAGAAGAAGAAGATATTGGATTTATATCCCGCCCTCCACTCCGAAGAGTCTCAGAGCGGCTCAGAATCTCCTTTCCCTTCCTCCCCCACAACAGACACCCTGTGAGGTGGGTGGGGCTGGAGAGGGCTCTCTCAGCAGCTGCCCTTTCAAGGACAACCTCTGCCAGAGCTCTGGCTGACCCAAGGCCATGCTAGCAGGTGCAAGTGGAGGAGTGGGGAATCAAACCCGGTTCTCCCAGATAAGAGTCCGCACACTTAACCACTACACCAAACTGGCTCTCCAGGAAGCAGACAAGAGACAGTTGCTCGGGGGCCTGATAGGAGCCCTCCGGGGGCCTGATTTGGCCCCCAGACCGCATGTTTGACACCCCTGCCCTAGACTGTGGTTGCCGGTGCATTGCGTGTGGCAACTAAAGGGCCCAGCAAGTGCTGGGGATTGAACCTGGGGGCATGCCAAGCATGAGTCACGGCCCCTCACCGAAGGCCACTGTCGCCTTCAGGGCCTCTTGCCTTCAAGCTGCGTACCTGAATTCAAGTTCTGGTGGAAGACGGAGAAGACGGCCTCGGAGTACTGCAAGAGCTCCCCCAGGCAGCACGCTTCGCCGCTGCTTCTCCGGACCACGAGATTGCAGGGGAACTCGGTATGGTGCTCGAACTCGGGGCAGAAAGTCCGGGCCACCGTCCGCGTGCTGCGCCTCTCCCCTTCGGGGAGGAACGGGAGGTGCGCCGTCACGTAGGCGTTCACTCCGACATCCGCGCTGTACTGCAGCGAAGGGGTCTTCTCTGCCAAGGCCCTTAGCAAAGAGAACGCACAAGGAGGGGTGATGCTGTGATGCAGGAGCTCAAGTCCTGCCCTGCTCAATCAGACTGAGGCTTCCTATTGCCAGCGATGGCAAAGTTGGAGTCCAGTTAAGACCGATGAAGTCTAATTCTTGGTATTACCTTTTGTGTGAATGCACACCACTTCAGGTATCTGAAGAATATTTGACGAAGCGTGCGTGCGCACGAAAGCTTATCCCCAGAATTAAGCTTCGTTGGTCTTAAAGGTGCCGCTCGACTCAAACTGTATTCTGTTGCTTCAGACCAATATGGCTACCCACCTGGATCTATCTTCATAGAAGGCATCACATTAAGCCATGTGGAATGGAGCAGTGAGGCTCTGTATCCTTGGTGCCTGCTGGTGGTGGTGCTGGTGGGGGCCCCACCGGTGGACCTCCTGATGACATCTGGGGGTTTTGGCCACTGTGTGACACAGAGTGTTAGACTGGATGGGCCTTTCGCCTGATCCAACATGGCTTCTCTTATGTGACACAGAGTGTTGGACTGGAGGGGCCACTGGCCTGATCCAACATGGCTTCTCCTATGTTCTTATGTGACACAGAGTGTTGGACTGGATGGGCCATTGGCCTGATCCAACAGGGCTTCTCTTATGTTCTTATGTGACACAGAGTGTTGGAATGGATGGGCCAGTGGCCTGATCCAACAGGGCTTCTCTTATGTTCTTATGTGACACAGAGTGTTGGAATGGATGGGCCAGTGGCCTGATCCAACATGGCTTCTCTTATGTTCTTATGTGACACAGAGTGTTGGACTGGATGGGCCATTGGCCTGACCCAACATGGCTTCTCTGATGTTCTTATGTGACACTGAGTGTTGGACTGGAGGGACCGTTGGCCTGACCCAACATGGCTTCTCTGATGTTCTTATGTGACACAGAGTGTTGGAATGGATGGGCCAGTGGCCTGATCCAACAGGACTTCTCTTATGTTCTTATGTGACACAGAGTGTTGGACTGGATGGGCCATTGGCCTAATCCAGCATGGCTTCCTTTATGTTCTTATGTGACACAGAGTGTTAGACTGGATGGGCCATTGGCCTGATCCAACAGGGCTTCTCTGATGTTCTTATGTGACACAGAGTGTTGGACTGGATGGGCCATTGGCCTGATCCAGCATGGCTTCTCTGGTGTTCTTATGTGACACAGAGTGTTGGACTGGATGGGCCATTGGCCTGATCCAACATGCCTTCTCTTATGTTCTTATGTGACACAGAGTGTTGGACTGGATGGGCCATTGGCCTGATCCAGCATGGCTTCTCTGGTGTTCTTATGTGACACAGAGTGTTGGACTGGATGGGCCATTGGCCTGATCCAACATGCCTTCTCTTATGTTCTTATGTGACACAGAGTGTTCGACTGGAGGGGCCACTGGCCTGATCCAACATGGCTTCTCTGATGTTCTTATGTGACACAGAGTGTTGGACTGGAGGGGCCACTGGCCTGATCCAACATGGCTTCTCTGATGTTCTTATGTGACACAGAGTGTTGGAATGGATGGGCCAGTGGCCTGATCCAACATGGCTTCTCTTATGTTCTTTTGTCTGAGCAGTGAAGCTCTGTGCTTGGGGGGCACAGTGGGAGGGCTTCTAGTGTCCCAGCCCCACTGATGGACCTCCTGGGGGTTGTGGCCAGAGTGCCTGACCCAACATGGCTTCTCTTATGTTGTTTTGTCTGGGGCAGTGATGGTCTGTGATTGGAGGGGCTTCCCTCCCCCCCCCCCCGATGGCCATGCAGCCCCACCGCCTCTCCTCTCCTCTCCTCGCGGTGCCTCCTCCGCCCTCTGTTTCTCCAATTTTAAGGTTGGAGAAGGGGCAGTGAAGAGCCAGCTTCCCCAGCTCTTTAAGAGCCAACCCCGCCCCCACCAATCAGCGGGGAAAATGTCTGCAGTAGTGGTGGCCGTCCTGCTGAAGAAGCGGCACCACCCTTGTCAAGAAGGAAGCGGAGAGGTGGCAAGGGTGGTGGCGCGTCTTCGGCACCGGCTGCCGTTGCGGAGGTTCTCCCGGCCGATCAGCTGATCGACGGGGGTGGGGGGTCAACCCTTAAAGGGCCGGGGAAGGCAGCGCTTCACTGCCCCTTTCCCGGACTTAAAATTGGAGAAATGGTGAGTGGAGGAGGTGCCACAAGGGGGGGGGGAGGCTGGTAGGCCAGGCTTTGCGACCCGGCTGCTAACAGGCGTGGACTGGTACTGGTCCGTGGCCTGGGGGTCGGGGACCCCTGTCTTAGAGGATCCAGCTCCTCCTTACCTGGCAGCTGCTTGCAAACCAGACGCTCGGTGTATTTGAATGGAAATGGAAACCGCCTGAGCCGCCAGGACCCCTTCGGCAGCTTTGAGGGAGCATCGGTACTTTATGCTCACGTCCAGCAGACCTGGAGGAAAGGGAAAAGAAAAAGAATGTGCTCTCAGAAATCTGAACCTAGCCTTGATGAACACTTGGGAGACGAATGAAAATTGTTCGGGCATGCATGACAGCAGACAAAATGCCGGGGATTGAACCTTGGAGCTTTGGCATGCCAAGCAGATGCTCTACCACTGAGCCACTGAGGTTCTTTCCCATCCCCTCCTGCCTGGTCCTTTTAACTGGAGATGCTGGGGATTGAACCTGGGACCTTCTGCAGGCCAAGCAGATGCTCTGCCCCTGAGCCACTGAGGTTCATTCCCATCCCCTCCTGCCTGGTCCTTTTAACTGGAGATGCCAGGGATTGAGCCTGGGACCTTCTGCAGGCCAAGCAGATGCTCTGCCCCTGAGCCACTGAGGTTCATTCCCATCCCCTCCTGCCTGGTCCTTTTAACTGGAGATGCCAGGGATTGAGCCTGGGACCTTCTGCAGGCCAAGCAGATGCTCTGCCCCTGAGCCACTGAGGTTCATTCCCATCCCCTCCTGCCTGGTCCTTTTAACTGGAGATGCCAGGGATTGAGCCTGGGACCTTCTGCAGGCCAAGCACATGCTCTACCACTGAGCCACTGAGGTTCTTTCCCATCCCCTCCTGCCTGGTCCTTTTAACTGGAAATGCCGGGGATTGAACCTGGGACCTTCTGCAGGCCAAGCAGATGCTCTGCCCCTGAGCCACTGAGGTTCTTTCCCATCCCCTCCTGCCTGGTCCTTTTAACTGGAGATGCCGGGGATTGAACCTGGGACCTTCTGCAGGCCAAGCAGATGCTCTACCACTGAGCCACTGAGGTTCTTTCCCATCCCCTCCTGCCTGATCCTTTTAACTGGAGATGCCAGGGATTGAACCTGGGACCTTCTGCATGCCAAGCAGAGGCTCTGCCCCTGAGCCACTGAGGTTCTTTCCCATCCCCTCCTGCCCGGTCCTTTTAACTGGAGATGCCGGGGATTGACCTGGGACCTTCTGCAGGCCAAGCAGATGCTCTACCCCTGAGCCACTGAGGTTCTTTCCCATCACCTCCTGCCTGGTCCTTTAAATTGGAGATGCCGGGGATTGAACTTGGGACCTTCTGCATATCGAGCGGATGCTCTGCCACTGAGGTTCTTTCCCATCACCTCCTGCCTGGTCCTTTAAACTGGAGATGCCGGGGATTAAACTTGGGACTTTCTGCATGCCGAGCAGATGCTCTACCACTGAGCCATGGTCTCTCTAAAGGCTCTCCAGGGTCTCAGACAGAGGTCTTTCACGTCACTTGCTGCTTGGTCCTTTTTAACTGGAGATGTCAGGAATTGAACCTGGGAGCTTCTGCATGCCAAGAAGATGCTCTGCCCCTGAGCCACTGAAGTTCTTTACCATCCCCAGCATCTCCAGTTAAAAGGACCAGGCAGGAGGTAATGGGAAAGAACCTCAGTGGCTCAGGGTCAATCCCCAGCATCTCCAGTTAAAGGTCCCAGGTTCAATCCCCAGCATCTCCAGTTAAAAGGACCAGGCAGGAGGTGATGGGAAAGAACCTCAGTGGCTCAGGGGCAGAGCCTCTGCTAGGCCCATAGAAGGTCCCAAGTTCAATCCCAGGCATCTCCTGTTTTTTTTTTTTTTTTTTTTTTTTTTAAAAACAGCTAGCAGGGTGATGTGAAACACCTCAGCCTGAGATCCTGGAGAATGGCTGCCGATTCAAGTTTTGTATTCTCACAACCACCCTGTGAGGTAGGTTAGGCTGAGAGTGTGTGACGGGCCAAGGTCATCCAGTCGACTTCCACAGCAAAGTGGGGATTCGAAACTGTCTCTCTTAGATCCGAATCCAAGTTTCTACCCATTATACCACCTTGGCTCTTGTTATAGTTACCAGCCCTCCTAGGATAAGGGTCTTCAAATTTACTCTAACCACTGATTTGTTTATTCACAAGAACGCTCAGAGTGGCAGCTGATCTCCAGGTGTCATGGAGGTCTTTCCCATCACCTCCTGCCTGAACCTTTTAGCTAGAGATGCCAGGGATTGAGCCTGGGACCTTCTGCATGCCAAGCAGAGGCTCTGCCCCTGAGCCACTGAGGCTCTTTCCCATCCCCTCCTGCCTGGTCCTTTTAACTGGAGATGCCGGGGATTGAACTTGGGACCTTCTGCATGCCAAGCAGAGGCACTGCCCCTGAGCCACTGAGGTTCTTTCCCATCCCCTCCTGCCTGGTCCTGTTAACTGGAGATGCCAGGGATTGAACCTGGCACCTTCTGCAGGCCAAGCAGATGCTCTGCCCCTGAGCCACTGAGGTTCTTTCCCATCCCCTCCTGCCTGGTCCTTTTAACTGGAGATGCTGGGGATTGAACCTGGGACCTTCTGCAGGCCAAGCAGAGGCTCTGCCACTGAGCCACTGAGGTTCTTTCCCATCACCTCCTGCCTGGTCCTTTTAACTGGAGATGCTGGGGATTGAACCTGGGACCTTCTGCAGGCAAAGCAGAGGCTCTGCCACTGAGGTTCTTTCCCATCACCTCCTGCCTGGTCCTTGATGCCGGGGATTGAAGCTGGGACCTTCTGCATGCCAAGCAGATGCTCTGCCCCTGAGCCACTGAGGTTCTTTCCCATCCCCTCCTGCCTGGTCCTTTTAACTGGAGATGCCGGGGATTGAACCTGGGACCTTCTGCATGCCAAGCAGAGGCTCTGCCTCTGAGCTGTGACTCCTCCAGGAGGTGGCAGTGGGCTGAGGACACATTCCTGCTGTTCTCAAAGGAAGACACAGGGTCTGCTCCTGGTCGAACCCCAGACTTGCTCATGGGTTTGAAGGCCAAGACTTGCGTTACCTGAGGATTTGGGCTGCGCTGAGCCGTCGGTCCTGGGGATCAAGGGTAGGCTAAAGGTCTGGATCCCCACTTCTTCTCGCCGCTGCATGGTCACCATGGCGCACAGGCGTGACAGCGACAAGGTCCCCCTGGCGACCATCTGGTCTCGGACATTAGGGTAGTAATACCTGCACGGGAGAGGAAATGGAAGAGGCATCAGGAAGTTGTTGTCTGTTGCGGAGTCAGTTGCCCAAACAGCAGCTTGTGCTGTGCCACCCTGAGCTATTCCATGGAGCGGGTGAGGGGCAGCTGGATGGTGGAAGTTGGAGTGTGGTCACCCTGCTGAAGGGGATTTATAAGATTATGCTTGGGATAAAGAAGGTAGAAGAGGAGGATACTGGATTTATAGCCTGCCCTCCACTCCGAAGAGTCTCAGAGCGGCTCACAATCTCCTTTCCCTTCCTCCCCAACAACAGACACCCTGTGAGGTGGGTGGGGCTGAGAGAGCTCTCACCAAATCTGCCCCTTTCAAGAGCTATGGCTCACCCAAGGCCATTCCAGCAGATGCAAGTGGAGGAGTGGGGAATCAAACCCGGTTCTCCCAGGTAAGAGTCCACGCACTTAACCATTACACCAGACTGGCTCTCAGACTGGTAGAGAAAGAAGTCCTTTTCTCCCTTTCTCACAATACAAGAACTCGTGGGCACTCAATGAAATTGCTGAGCAGTCGGGTTAGAACGGATCAAAGGAAAGACTTCTTCACCCAAAGGGTGATTAACATGTTGAATTCACTGCCACAGGAGGTGGTGGTGGCTACAAGCATAGACAGCTTCAAGAGGGAATTGGATAAACATATGGAGCAGAGGTCCATCAGTGGCTACTAGCCACAGTGCATTGTTGGAACTCTCTGTCTGGGGCAAGTGATGCTCTGTATTCTTGGGGGAGCACAGTGGGAGGGCTTCTAGTGTCCTGGCCCCACTGATGGACCTCCTGATGACCCTGTTTTTTTTGGTCACCATGTGACACAGAGTGTTGGACTGGATGGGCCATTGGCCTGATCCAACATGGCTTCTCTTATGTTCTTATGTGACTCAGAGTGTTGGACTGGATGGGTCATTGGCCTGATCCAACAGGGCCTCTCTTATGTCCTTATGTGACACAGAGTGTTGGACTGGATGGGCCATTGGCCTGATCCAACATGGCTTCTCTTATGTGACACAGAGTGTTGGACTGGATGGGCCATTGGCCTGATCCAACATGGCTTCTCTTATGTTCTTATGTGACACAGAGTGTTGGACTGGATGGGCCATTGGCCTGATCAAACAGGGCTTCTCTTATGTGACACAGAGTGTTGGACTGGAGGGGCCATTGGCCTGATCAAACAGGGCTTCTCTTATGTTCTTCTGTGATACAGAGTGTTGGACTGGAGGGGCCATTGGCCTGATCCAACAGGGCTTCTCTTATGTTCTTCTGTGACACAGAGTGTTGGACTGGAGGGGCCATTGGCCTGATCCAACAGGGCTTCTCTTATGCCCTTATGTGACACAGAGTGTTGGACTGGATGGGTCATTGGCCTGATCCAACAGGGCTTCTCTTATGTTCTTATGTGACACAGAGTGTTGGACTGGAGGGGCCATTGGCGTGATCCAACAGGGCTTCTCTTATGTCCTTATGTGACACAGAGTGTTGGACTGGAGGGGCCATTGGCCTGATCCAACAGGGCTTCTCTTATGTTCTTCTGTGACACAGAGTGTTGGACTGGAGGGGCCATTGGCCTGATCCAACAGGGCTTCTCTTATGCCCTTATGTGACACAGAGTGTTGGACTGGATGGGTCATTGGCCTGATCCAACAGGGCTTCTCTTATGTTCTTATGTGACACAGAGTGTTGGACTGGAGGGGCCATTGGCGTGATCCAACAGGGCTTCTCTTATGTCCTTATGTGACACAGAGTGTTGGACTGGATGGGTCATTGGCCTGATCCAACAGGGCTTCTCTGATGTTCTTTAGGGGGGAGTTGTCTAGCCCCCCCTCACTGCCTCCCAGTCAAGCTAATAGCCACTGATGGACCTCTGCTCGTGCTCTGTGTTCAGACTCGTGCTGCAGGGAGGCTGGAAGCTTAGTGATACGTACCTGCACCAGATTTCAAACTGGATCCCTCCTCCTCCAGCAAGCCCCTGGGCGGAGAACGCACTGAGCAGCAGCCTCTGGACTGGCACGTCTGCCGGGGCCAGCAAGGAGTGGTGACGCTCGTCATTGAAGACGGGGTCTGGGATGCAGAGAGTGGTTGCTGAGCGGAACGGCTTCAGCCTAAGCCCTGCGGAAAGGAAGTCAAGAGAATGGAGTACAGGAAGGGGGCAAAGAAGGCTAGATGGCTCAAGGGACGCACACCTGATAAGGGTGGCAGGGGGCAGAAAGAGTAAAAAAGAGCCAGTTTGGAGTAGTGGTGAAATGCGCGGACTCTTATCTGGGAGAACCGGGTTTGATTCCCCACTCCTCCACTTGCAGCTGCTGGAACGGCCTTGGGTCAGCCAGAGCTCTCTTATCTGGGAGAACTGGGTTTGATTCCCCACTCCTCCACTTGCACCTGCTGGAATGGCCTTGGGTCAGCTAGAGCTCTCTTATCTGGGAGAACCGGGTTTGATTCCCCACTCCTCCACTTGCAGGTGCTGGAATGGCCTTGGGTCAGCCATAGCTCTCTTATCTGGGAGAACCAGGTTTGATTCCTCACTCCTCCACTTCCAGCTGCTGGAATGGCCTTGAACATAACATAAGAACATAAGAGAAGCCATGTTGGATCAGGCCAACGGCCCATCAAGTCCAACACTCTGTGTCACACAGTGGCAAAAAATGTTATATACACACATACACTGTGGCTAATAGCCACTGGTGGACCTGTGCTCCATACACTGTGGCTAATAGCCACTGATGGACCTGTGCTCCATATTTTTATCTAAACCCCTCTTGAAGGTGGCTATACTTGTGGCCGCCACCACCTCCTGTGGCAGTGAATTCCACATGTTAATCACCCTTTGGGTGAAGAAGTACTTCCTTTTATCCGTCTTAACCTGTCTGCTCAGCAATTTCATCGAATGCCCACGAGTTCTTGTATTGTGAGAAAGGGAGAAAAGTACTTCTTTCTCTACTTTCTCCATTCCATGCATTATCTTGTAAACCTCTATCATGTCACCCCGCAGTCGACGTTTCTCCAAGCTAAAGAGTCCCAAGCGTTTCAACCTTTCTTCATAGGGAAAGTGCTCCAGCCCTTTAATCATTCTAGTTGCCCTTCTCTGCACCTTCTCTAAAGCTATAATATCCTTTTTGAGGTGCGGCGACCAGAACTGCACACAGTACTCCAAATGAGACCGCACCATCGATTTATACAGGGGCATTATGATACTGGCTGATTTGTTTTCAATTCCCTTCCTAATAATTCCCAGCATGGCATTGGCCTTTTTTATTGCAAACGCACACTGTCTTGACACTTTCAGTGAGTTATCTATCATGACCCCAAGATCTCTCTCTTGATCAGTCTCTGCCAGTTCACACCCCATCAACTTGTATTTGTAGCTGGGATTCTTAGCCCCAATGTGCATTACTTTGCACTTGGCCACATTGAACCGCATCTGCCACGTTGACGCCCACTCACCCAGCCTCAACAGATCCCTTTGGAGTTCCTCACAATCCTCTCTGGTTCTCACCACCCTGAACAATTTAGTGTCATCCGCAAACTTGGCCACTTCACTGCTCACTCCGAACTCTAAATCATTTATGAACAAGTTAAAAAGCATGGGACCCAGTACCGAGCCCTGCGGCACCCCACTGCTTACCGTCCTCCACTGCGAAGACTGCCCATTTATACTCACTCTCTGCTTCCTATTACTCAGCCAGTTTTTGATCCACAAGAGGACCTGTCCTTTTACTTCATGATTCTCAAGCTTTCTAAGGAGCCTTTGATGAGGAACTTTATCAAAAGCTTTCTGGAAGTCAAGGTAAACAACATCTATTGGGTCTCCTTTGTCCACATGTTTGTTCACCCCCTCAAAGAAATGCAACAGGTTAGTGAGGCAAGATCTTCCCTTGCAGAACCCATGCTGAGTCTTCCTCAATAACCCGTGTTCATCAATGTGCCTACTCATTCTGTCCTTGATAATGGTTTCTACCAACTTTCCCGGTATTGAAGTCAGACTGACTGGCCTGTAGTTTCCCGGATCTCCTCTGGAACCTTTTTTAAAGATGGGGGTGACATTTGCTACCTTCCAGTCCTCAGGAATGGAGGGAGATTTCAATGAAAGATTACAGATTTTTGTTAGAAGATCCACAAGTTCAACTTTGAGTTCCTTCAGAACTCTCGGATGTATGCCATCCGGACCCGGTGACTTATTAGTTTTTAATTTGTCTATCAGTTGTAGGACCTCCTCATTTGTCACCTCAATCTGACTCAGGTCTTTCAACACCCCTTCCAAAATTAGTGGTTCTGGGGCGGGCAAAAAGTTCTCGTCTTCTACAGTGAAGACGGAGGCAAAAAATTCATTTAGCTTTTCAGCCATTTCCCTATCCTCCTTCAGTAATCCTTTTACCCCATGGTCATCCAAGGGCCCCACTGCCTCCCTGGCTGGTTTCCTACTTCTAATATATTTGAAGAAAGTTTTATTGTTGGTCTTTATGTTTTTTGCAATATGCTCCTCATAGTCCCTTTTTGCCTGCCTGATCACAGTCTTGCATTTGATTTGCCACAGCCTGTGTTCCCTTTTACTAATCTCACTTGGACTGGTTTTCCACCGCTTAAAGGAGTCCTTCTTACCTTTTACAGCTTCCATTACTTTATTTGTTAACCACGCAGGCCTTTTCTTATGCCTGTTTGTGCCTTTCCTAACTTGTGGTATGTATTTTGTCTGAGCTTCTAGGATTATAGTTTTAAATAGCGTCCAAGCTTTCTCAAGGGTTTTGACCGTATGTACCTTTCCTTTCAGTTTCTTCCTCACATGCCTCCTCATCTCAGTGTATTTACCCCTTTTAAAGTTAAACGTGGTTGTGGTGGTCTTTTTGGACAACTCCCTATTTATACAAACGGTGAAATCAATAACATTATGGTCACTGCTCCCAAGCGGCGCAATCACTTTTACATCTCTCACCAAGTCTTGGGCATTACTTAGGACCAAATCCAGGATCGCCCCACCCCTGGTAGGTTCTGAGACCATCTGCTCCATAGCACAGTCATTGAGAGCATCAAGAAACTCAATCTCTTTCTCTCGACCAGAACACATATTGACCCAATCAATCTGCGGGTAGTTAAAATCACCTATTACAACACAGTTTTTACGTTTAGCCGCTATCTTTAAGCCTTCCATCATATTATAATCGTCCTCTCTCTTTTGATTTGGTGGGCGATAACAAACTCCCATAGTTAAATTTCCTTTTGGGCCCTCTATTTCAACCCAAAGCATTTCTAAAAGTGAATCTAATTCTCTGATCTCAGCCTTACTGGACCGTATATCCTCTCTGACATACAGAGCCACCCCACCTCCAACCCTTCCCTCCCTATCCTTCCGATATAGCTTATATCCAGGAATCACCGTGTCCCACTGATTCTCCTCATTCCACCAAGTTTCTGAAATTCCCACAATGTCTATGTTTTCTCCCAGCACTAAACATTCCAATTCACCAATTTTACTTTGAACACTTCTAGCATTTGCATACAAACATCTATAATTTCCCAGGCGAGCTAGGCCCGCCACCTTCCTCCTGCCGCCTCGAGACACTGGCAGACAGTCCATATTGTTTGTCACCTTCACAGTGGACAACTCCGGTCCGTTACCCGGTAGAAAAATAGCAGCTAACCCTTCATCTCTTTGAGACGAGTCCTCCCGAACCAGAGACATTTCATCTCCTGTCGGCTTTCCCCCAAGATTTAGTTTAAAAACTGCTCTGCCACCTTTTTGATTTTAAGCGCCAGCAGCCTGGTTCCATCCGGGGACAAGTGGAGACCGTCTCTTTTGTACAGCTCCCGCTTGTTCCAGAAAGCATCCCAGTGCCTAACAAACTTAAACCCTTCCTCCTTACACCATCGTCTCATCCACACATTGAGACTTCTAATTTGTGCCTGTCTCTCCTGCCCTGCACGTGGAACAGGTAGCACTTCCGAGAAGGCTACCTTGGAGGTCCTGGCCTTAAGTCTCCCGCCTAGCAGCCTAAATTTTTCCTCCAGGACCTCACGACTGCATTTCCCCACATCGTTGGTGCCAACATGCACCACGACCACAGGCTCCTCCCCAGCACTGTCTATCAGTCTATCTACTACACGCGTAATGTCCGCTACCTTCGCACCAGGCAGGCAAGTCACCATACGGTCAGTACGCGGTTTCGCCACCCGGCTGTCTACTTGCCTAATGATCGAATCACCAACTACCAATACCCCCCCTCTCCCCCTGCTCAGGGATGGTTCCTTGGCGCGAAAGGATTCCCGCTCACCGACCGAAGAAGAGGTCCCTTCTGAGGGCGCATTCCCCTTATCCTCAGCACGGTGCCCTGTTCCCTCTCGACCCTCACGCTCTCTGGCAGCAACGGGGCTGCTACGTTCAGAGCGGGGCTCATCTAATACGCCCCCGAGAGTCTTCCCCAAGTGCCTAACTGACCGTCTCTGCTTCTCCAGGGCAGTCACCTCGGCCTCAAGGGTACGAACTCGTTCCCTGAGGACCAGGAGCTCCTTGCATCGAGCACACACCCAAGACTTCTGTCCTTTGGGCAGATAGTCATACATGTGACACTCAGTGCAAAACACTGGAAAGCCCCCAACCCCCTGCTGGCATTCTATCTTCATTGTATATATATATATATATTAAAATATACAGTCCTCTTTAAATGCTGTTTAAGTGGCTCCCCTTCTGGCGGGTCAACTTACCTAAACTTACCTTATTGGGAACTTACCTTATTTGGAGAACAAGGAAGCCAGGGATCTGGGTTCCTGCTCCTTAGAGAGCCCCTAGGCGAAGAGCCACAGGCCAAGAGCCCTTTAGCTCTTGCCCTTTGGCAAGGCGCAGCTTAAAATGCAAAGAGGTGGAGCAGGGCACTCCTCAGCAATCACTCTCAATCAGCAGCAATCACTCTCAATCTCTTTCACCCTTAAGGCAGTCAACCAAACAAAGAGCAGTCAACCAAACAAAGAGCAGTTCCCCAGCTATCACACCTTAGAATTTTAGGCAGCCCCACAAACCTTAGAATGTAGTCCTTCAAAACTCAGAAATTCTCAGCAATTTCTCCAGCTGTCTCAGCTATCAGAGCTGCTCTGCTCTGCTCCTCCCAGACCTCTGTGAGATGTGCTCAGCCTTTGGCAAGGGTCAGCCAGAGTTCTTGCAGAGCTGTCCTTGAAAGGGCAGCTGCTGTAAGAGTTCTCTCAGCCCCACCTACCTCACAAGGTGTCTGTTGTTGGGGGGGGGGGGGAGGGAAGGTAGAGGAGACTGTGACCACTCTGAGATTCAGAGTATAGGGCGGGATATAAAGCTAATATCTCCTAACTTTAGGGACTCCTGGTGTATTTTATTATATTACAAAACTACAAACTTTATACAGAAATTCAGAAACCTGTTCCTGTAGAAACAGAAATTCAAAGTACAAAAAAAAAAAAATATTACACTCACGTCTTCTCCCAGTAGAAAGTTAAAGTAGATTGGGGATGGAGCAGTTTAAAACCTTTACAATACTACTTTGCTGCTGTTTCATTTGATTTTAGCTAATATTCGCAACATTCGACTACTGATTTTTAGGATAGTGGTTAAGAGCAGTGGACTCTAATCTAGAGAACTGGGTTCGATTCCCCGTTTCCCCACTTCAAGCCAGCGAGGTGACCTTGGGCAAGTCACAGCACTCTCAGCCTAAAAGCAGGCATAGGTCGCCACCTAGTGGTGCTAAAAAAGAACACCTTCAGGCAGCCAAATCATCCTCTGGGATCTATTCCGCACATCACACCATACAATAATCGTTTTTTTAAAAATTATTTATTGAATTTTATTGAACTATTGGGTTTTTTTTTTAAAAGAAAGATGGGATATACAATTCTAAACCAGCTAGATTCATGTCCAGTAGCACCCTCAAGCTCAGCAAGATTTTTGCTGTAAAAGCTTTTGGTAATTTAAAGCAGGAGCGACCAAACTTGCTTAACTTTTAAGAGCCGCATAGAATAAACATCAGATGTTTGGGAGCTGCAAGACAAGGAAGGAAGGGAGGGAGGGAGAGGTGGAAAGAAAGCAACTTTCCCCAGGGTGATGTGGACCTTTAATTGTATCTTCCTACTGGCAAGCTGCCTCGACCTGGACGGCCCAGGCTAGTACAGTCTCCAGATAATGGAAGCTAAGTCCTGGTTAGTATTTGAATGGAAGACCACCAAAGAAAACCAGGGTGGTGCTCTGGAGGCAGGCAACGGCAAACCACCTCTGAACGCAGTTTGCCTTGAAAAGGAATAAGTCAGCTGATACTTGATGGCAGAACAAAGAAAACAAAATTCCTTTGTGACTACAATATTGGGGGGGGGGGAGTGTTTCCTTTTAGTTAATGATGCTAAGCAGGGGTGGCCCCAGTTAGTACTTGGATAGGAAACCACCAAGAAAGTCCAGGATTGCTACACAGAAGAAGGCAATAGCAAACCACCTCTGTTTCTTGTCTTGAAAACTCAACCAGGTCACCATAAGTCAGCTGTGACTTGACAACATTTTCCATTGTTAGTGCCGTACTTGCAGGAAACCACCAATCAGGGTATAGAAGGAAGGTACTCAACATTTTAAAACCCAGGGTAATGTGAAAGAGCAATGTGTGTGAAAGAGCCACATGTGGCTCTCAAGTTGAAGTTTGGCCACCCCTGATCTAAGCTGTCTAGGATACCTGAGAAAGAAAACTTTGACTCTCAAAATCTCAGACCCCAAAAAACCTTGCTGGTCTTGAAGGCGCTACTGGACATGAATCTAGTTGTTCTCCTGCAGGTCAACGAAACTGCCCTCTGAAATGACTTTTTAAAAATGAAAACAAAAACTAAAACACATTCATCCCTCACTACAAAAAGTTCAGCCAAGAAACTGGAAAGGAATATCTGGGAACCAACAGAACGGATCAACTGACAGACAAGTCTGATGCAAACAGAACCTACCGCTTTCGTACACTTCTGTCCCACGCAGCACGCTGGTCTCTGACTCCTGGACCGGGAAATGGTACTGCACGTAACAGTCAGCCTCTCCCCAGACTGTGGACTGGAGGGGGGTGAGGCCTTTCACGCTCTCGATGTGGACCTCGAAGACGTGCTCCATGAGTCCTTCTTCTCCTCTCGTCGACAGCTGCGCGAGACAGAATCGAACCCCTGTGAAACAGGGCAGCAGAAATCTCTCCTACATGTTAAGATTTCACCTAGTCCAGGGGTGTCAAACTCATTTGTTACGAGGGCCAGATCGAACATAAATGAGACCGTGTCGGGTTGGGCCGAGTCATGTTGGATCGGGCCATGTGTGTACCTATTTAAGATTAGGTAAGAGATACAAATTTGACAAAGAACACAAACACAATTTTAAAAAAAACTTAAAATATGCTTCAAGCAGGGGAAGCCAACGGTAGCTCTCCAGATGTTTCTTTGCCTACAACTCCCATCAGCCCCAGCAAGCATGGCCAATGGCTGGGGCTGATGGGAGTTGTAGGCAAAAAAAACAGCTGAAGAGCTACCATTGGCCACCGCTGGCTTAAAGAGTTAAAACTCATTGGTCTTAAAGATGCTTTCTTTGTATTTCTCCCATGGGATCCAGGGAACTGGGCAAAGGAAGCTCTGGCTCTTTCCTTCCTTCCCCAGGGGACTTTGGTAGGGGGAGCCTCAGCCAACAGAAGGAAGAGAGGCTTGGGTCAGTAGACCTGCTGTGTGATTGAGAGAGTCTGGCAAAGCAAGCTCTCCCTCCTCCCTTTCCTCCCCCAAGAGAGGAGCCTCAGCCAATGAAGAAAACAGAGGCTTTGCTCTGTAGCTCCTGAGTGATTGAGATAGCCTGGCAAAGCAAGCTCTGCTTCCCCCCCTTCTTCCCCAAGGGAGGAGCCTCAGCCAATGGAGAAAACAGAGGTTCTGCTCTATAGCTCCTGAGTGATTGAGATAGCCTGGCAAAGCAAGCTCTGCCTTCCCCCCCTTCTTCCCCAAGGGAGGAGCCTCAGCCAATGGAGAAAACAGAGGTTCTGCTCTATAGCTCCTGAGTGATTGAGATAGCCTGGCAAAGCAAGCTCTGCCTTCCCCCCCTTCTTCCCCAAGGGAGGAGCCTCAGCCAATGGAGAAAACTGCTCTATAGCTCTATAACTGTTCTGCTCTATAGCTCCTGAGTGATTGAGATAGCCTGGCAAAGCAAGCTCTGCCTTCCCCCCCTTCTTCCCCAAGGGAGGAGCCTCAGCCAATGGAGAAAACAGAGGTTCTGCTCTATAGCTCCTGTGCAATTGAGCAAGCTTGGCAAAGCAAGCTGTGGTGCAGAAGGAAGCAAGAGAGAGAGAGAGAGAGAGAGAAGGAAGCAGATGACAGCCAGTTGCTCAGGAATCTGATAGGAGCCCTCGGGGGGCCTGATTCGGCCCCTGAACTACATGTTTGACACCTCTGAATCAGATTCATCAGCACAGCCCGATCTAGGGGGACACAGCACGTGTGAGTGACAGTCATTAAGCCTGAATCCATAACGAAGAGCAACAGAGCGAGCCAAAGAACAATGATCTGAAAATACCTTTGGAAGAGGAGTCGCCGGGGGGTCCAGAGCATGCGCAGAGCGCTGCATGCTGGGCGGCAGGGTGCCTTCTTCATCTTTCAGCCTCTGCAGGGCCGCGATCTGGTCCGCCGAGCCCATGGCCAGAAGGACCTTCAGGCTCCCGTTCTTGTGGCCGGTGAAGACGTCCGTCACGGGCAAAGAGCCGTCCATGGCAACCACCGGATACTGAGCCTGGAGCAGCAGGGCGGAGATCTTGGGGTCTCTGGAGGGGAAAAAGATAGGGAAGGTAACAGGGGTCGTATCCACGGGGCATCTGGTCGTGCAACCCAAAGTACTTGAAGGGCTTTCACACAGACGATGGGGTGGGATTGGTTTCTGTGGCCCCAGAAGGTAGAACCAGAACCAACGGTTTGAGATTAAATCAGGAGTTTCGGGCTCAACATTAGGAAGAACTTCCTGGCCGTCAGAGCGGTTCCTCAGTGGAACAGGCTTCCTCCTTGGGAGGTGGTGGGCTCTCCTTCCTTGGAGGTTTTTAAACAGAGGCTAGATGGCCATCTGACAGCAATGCGAGTTCTGTGAATTTAGGGGGAGGTGTTTGTGAGTTTCCTGCATTGTGCAGGGGGTTGGACTAGATGACCCTGGAGGTCCCTTCCAACTCTATGATTCTACCCCATCAACTTGTGTTGATAGTTAGTATTTTTGGTTTACAACGCTCAGAATTAAGCCACCCACTGCACTCCTTGGGAGGTGGTGGGCTCTCCTTTCTTGGAGGTTTTTCAACAGAGGCTAGATGGCCATCTGACTGCAATGAAGATCCTCTGAATTTAGGGGGAGGTCTTTGTAGATTTCCTGCATTGTGCAGGGAGTTAAATTTTTTTTTTGTGCTTTCAAGGACAGCTCTGTGATTCAAGGCCATTCCAGCAGGTGCAAGTGAAGGAGTGGGGAATCAAACCCGGTTCTCCCAGATAAGAGTCCGTACACCAAACTGGCTCAACTTCAGCAAAATGGTCAACACTCCGTAACTGTTTAAGGAAGATCATTCGCTTTGACATTTCTCCAAGCTTCGACGTTTCACCAAGCTAAAGAGCCCCAGCTTGGAGAAATGTCGACTGAGGGGTGACATGATAGAGGTTTACAAGATGATGCATGGGATGGAGAAAGTAGAGAAAGAAGTCCTTTTCTCCCCTTCTCACAATACAAGAACTCGTGGGCATTCGATGAAATTGCTGAGCAGACAGGTTAAAACGGATAAAAGGGTGATTAACATGTGGAATTCACTGCCACAGGAGGTGGTGGTGGCTACAAGCATAGCCAGCTTTAAGAGGGGATTGGATAACAATATGGAGCAGAGGTCCATCAGTGGCTATTAGCCACAGTGTGTATATATATGTGTGTCTGCGTATGTGTGTGTATACACACACATATATTAGCCACTGTTTGACACAGAGGGTTGGACTGGAGGGGCCACTGGCCTGATCCAACATGGCTTCTCTTATGTTCTTATGTGACACAGAGTGTTGGGCTGGATGGGCCACTGGCCTGATCCAACATGGCTTCTCTTATGTTCTTATGTGACACAGAGTGTTGGGCTGGATGGGCCACTGGCCTGATCCTACAGGGCTTCTCTTATGATCTCATGTGACACAGAGTGTTGGACTGGAGGGGCCATTGGCCTGATCCAACATGGCTTCTCTTATGTTCTTATGTGACACAGAGTGTTGAGCTGGATGGGCCACTGGCCTGATCCAACAGGGCTTCTCTTATGTTCTTATGTGACACAGAGTGTTGGACTGGATGGGCCATTGGCCTGATCCGACAGGGCTTCTCTTATGTTCTTATGCTTCATAGCAGCCACGGCTTAGTAAGCAGTGGGATTGAAGAGGAGGCGCCTTACTTGAATGACACATAGAACTGATGCAACGGAAGCTTCGCCAGCCCCAGCAGCTGGTCTCCCCCCGGGCTGGGCCTCTTATTCCAGGCTTCTATGACCATGATGTTGTTCTTCAGTCTCTCCAGGTGCTTGGAGGTCAGGGAAATCGGCGTTACCTAGAGAGGCAGTCAGATCGTTATGATACAAGGTAGGCTTTGTATGGAGGACAGAGGTGATATGATCACTGTCTTCAAGTCCATGAAGGGGTGACCTAGAGAGGAGGGCGTAGAATTGTTTTCTGTGGCCCCAGAAGGTAGGACCAGAACCAAGGGGTTGAAATTAAATCAGAAGAGTTTCCGGCTCAACATGAGGAAGAACTTCCTGACCGTTAGAGCGGTTCCTCAGTGGAACAGGCTTCCTTGGGAGATGGTGGACTCTCCTTCCTTTGAGGTTTTTAAACAGAGGCTAGATGGCCATCTGACAGCAATGAAGTTCCTGTGAATTTAGGGGGAGGTGTTTGTGAGTTTCCTGCATTGTGTAGGGGGTTGGACTAGATGACCCTGGTGGTCCCTTCCAACTCTAGGATTCTTCAGGAGGTGGTGGGCTCTCCTTCCTTGGAGGTTTTTCAACAGAGGCGAGATGGCCATCTGGCAGCAATGAAGATCCTGTGAATTTAGGGGGAGGTGTTTGTGAGTTTCCTGCATTGTGCAGGGGGTTGGACAAGATGACCCCGGAGGTCCCTTCCAACTCTAGGATTCTTCAGGAGGTGGTGGGCTCTCCTTCCTTGGAGATTTGTAAACAGAGGCGAGATGGCCATCTGACAGCAATGAAGATCCAGTGAATTTAGGGGGAGGTGTTTGTGAGTTTCCTGCATTGTGCAGGGGGTTGGACTAGACAACCCTGGAGGTCCCTTCCAACTCTAGGATTCTATGATTAGGAAGAACTTCCTGACAGTGAGTGCAGTTCCTCGGTGGAACAGGCTTCCTCCTTGGGAGGTGGTGGGCTCTCCTTCCTTGGAGGTTTCTCAACAGAGGCGAGATGGCCATCTGGCAGCAATGAAGATCCTGTGAATTTAGGGGGAGGTGTTTGTGAGTTTCCTGCATTGTGCAGGGGGTTGGACAAGATGACCCCGGAGGTCCCTTCCAACTCTAGGATTCTTCAGGAGGTGGTGGGCTCTCCTTCCTTGGAGGTTTCTCAACAGAGGCTAGATGGCCATCTGACAGCAATGAATTTAGGGGGAGGTGTTTGTGAGCTTCCTGCATTGTGCAGGGGGTTGGGCTAGACGACCCTGGAGGTCCCTTCCAACTCTAGGATTCTGTGATTGCAAGGCAGAGATGTTCTGCCAGGCTTTTGGTTGGGCACCAACTTGCCTGGCACTCCCTCAGCCTTCTCCCCCCTCTTCAACTGCCCTCCCACCCCGTCCATCTGTGAGGCAGAGCCAGAGTTTGGGATTTTATGTATTAGCCACTATCTGATTTACGTTAATTGTGAGCTTAGGTTTAATTCGTTTATTTCACTTTTGGTACATTTTAAAACGATGCTTTTTACTGCTGTTGCTCATTGCTCAGATGTTTCAGTACATCGGGGATTGAGCAATTTAGAAATCCAATAAATAAGGAAGCTGTGAGGAGGATGAATTCACCTTCCTCCCCTCCCCCCCCACCCCTTACAAGTCAGCTCTTGAGCCCTGACGTGTGGCTCTCAAAGACCCTGCCACCCTGTCAGTCGGCTTGGAGAAGGCATAAGAACATAAGAGAAGCCATGTTGGGTCAGGCCGATGGCCCATCCAGTCACATAGTGGCCAAAAAACCCAGGTGCCATCAGGAGGTCCATCAGTGGTGCCAGTACACCAGACGCCCTCCCACTGTGCCCCCACAAGCACCAAGAAGACAGAGAATCACTGCCCCAGACATAAGAACATAAGGGAAGCCATGTTGGATCAGGCCAATGGCCCATCCAGTCCAACACTCTGTGTCACACAGTGGTCAAAAACACCCAAGTGCAATCAGGAGGTTCACAAGTGGGGCTAAGGTAACAATGGGTTTTAAAGTGCTCCATCTTCCAAAGTTACTAGGTCTATCTCATTTTATAAGTGAGCTATGGTTGACCCAAGGCCATTCCAGCAGCTGCAAGTGGAGGAGTAGGGAATCAAACCCGGTTCTCCCAGATAAGAGAGCTCTAGCTGACCCAAGGCCATTCCAGCAGCTGCAAGTGGAGGAGTGGGGAATCAAACCCGGTTCTCCCAGATAAGAGTCTGCACACTCAGCCACCACACCAAACAGGGGAGGGGGGGAAGCCAAGCTTGCTTGCCTGAGAAAAACAGAACGTCGGCTGCCTCGTGCCCCACATGACGGCTGACCTCGTCGCTTCCTCCGTGCTGAAGAGCTTGCAGTTCAAGTACACGTTGCAAGAGCCGTGGAGCCCAGCATCCCTGGGGATAAAGTCCTTCCCTTCCGGCACCATCAGCAGGACGTGGAGCAGCAAACCCTCCTCTTCCGACGAATCCATCTGGGCCAGAAGGCTACGGGACACAGGAGTTGGCACCGGCTGCTGCTGCGCACCCACGCTGAGGTTCTTTGAAGCCGGGGGCAAAGCCTCGTGGATCCTCGTGCGGAACTGGCAGCTGCTGGGCTGCGAGAGCCGAGGGCTTTGGACGGGCGTGATGTCCTCGGGGGCCTCTTGCAACTTCACCCCGGGGCTCGTTATGGAGTAGATTGGGGCTTTCGATATCACGTTTGCTGGCCTGCTATTGGCGCTGGAGAAGTCTTTGTTGTCAGCGGCGAGCTCCAGCGATACCTGTGCCAGGAAGAAGAAGAAGATATTGAATTTATATCCCGCCCTGTACTGGGTGGGGCTCTTTTTGTAGCAGGGACGCCTTTGCATATTAGGCCCCGCCCCGCCTGATGCAGTCAATCCTCTAAGAGCTCACAGGAGGCCCTGTACGATGAGCCCTGTAAGCTCCAGGAGGATTGGCTACCTCAGGGAGGGCGTGGCCTAATATGCAAAGGAGATCCTTACCAAAAAAGCCCTGGTAAAGAGGCTTGCTGGAAAGGCAACCTGCCCGTTGCCAAGGCTTTTTTTGTAGCAGGGACTCCTTTGCATATTCCTGACATATTTCTGAGGTAGCCAATCCTCCTGGAGCTTACAGGGCTCTTAGTACAGGGTCCGCTGTAAGCTCTTGGAGGACTGGCTACTGGAGAGCCAGTCTGGTGTACGGCTAAGTGCGTGGACTCTTCTCTGGGAGAACCGGGTTTAATTCCCCCCTCTTCCACTTGCACCTGCTGGAATGGCCTCGGGGCAGCCAGAGCTCTCGCAGGAGTTGTCCTTGAAAGGGCAGCTTCTGTCAGAGCTCTCTCAGCTCCACCCACCCCACAGGGTGTCTGTTGCCGGGGGAGAAGACATAGGCGATTGTGAGCCGCTCTGAGTCTCTGATTCAGAGAGAAGGGCGGGGTATAAATCTGCAGTCTTCTTCTTCTACATCGGGGGGAGGGGTGTAGCCTAATATGCAAAGGAGTTCCTGCTACAAAGAAAGCCCTGCCCATTGCTACGGTCTTCCCCTTCCCCTTTTGCACTGGTGAAGATGCACCAAAACACACGTGAAACTGCTATATACATAGCCAGAGAATTGGTCTAGAAAGCTTAGTGCTATCTACTCATACTGGCAGTGGCTCTCCAGGGTCTCAATAGAACCAACGCACAAGGGATTCTTCATACTGGACTTTTCATGGACTTGATGGCTTCCATTTGAGAATGAATGAGTGTGAACTTATAAATGGGCTTTGTGAATTAATTTCCTGTCGCTTTAATGCTCTACGTCACAGGTGGCCAACAGCAGCTCTCCAGATGTTTTTTTTTGCTTACAACTCCCATCAGCCCCAGCCATTGGCCATGCTGGCTGGGGCTGATGGGAGTTGTAGGCAAAAAAAAAAAAACATCTGAAGAGCTAGCATTGGCCACCCCTGGTCTATGTTAAGAGGCAATAATACGGTGTAAAACTATAACAATATTCTGTCATCATTGACATTAATGAAAATTGATCTTTATTTGTGTGCTGTTACAGCTAACGGTGTGTTGGTTCTAGCTGGTCTTTCATGCTGTAATCCTTAAAGATTTTTTTCTACCGCGTCACATAGGCAGAGGTTTTTCACGTCACCTACTTCCTGATCAATTCAACTAGATACACCGGGGATCGAACCTGGGATCTTCTGCATGCCGAACAGATGCTCTGCCCCTGAGCCACTCTTTCCCATTACCTTCTGCCTGGTCCTTTTAACTGGAGATGCCGGAGATTGAGCCTGGGACCTTCTGCAGGCCAAGCAGAGGCTCTGCCCCTGAGCCACTGAGGTTCTTTCCCATCACCTCCTGCCTGGTCCTTTTAACTGGAGATGCCGGGGACTGAACCTGGGACCTTCTGCATGCCAAGCAGAGGCTCTGCCTCTGAGCCACTGAGGTTCTTTCCCATCACCTCTTGCCTGGTCCTTTTAACTGGAGATGCCAGGGATTGAACCTGGGACCCTCTGCAGGCCAAGCAGATGCTCTATCACTGAGCCACTGAGGTTCTTTCCCATCACCTCCTGCCTGGTCCTTCTAACTGGAGATGCCAGGGATTGAACCTGAGACCTTCTGCATGCCAAGCAGATGCTCTGCCACTGAGCCACTGAGGTTCTTTCCCATCACCTCCTGCCTGGTCCTTTGAACCGGAGATGCTGGGGATTGAACCTGGGACCTTCTGCAGGCCAAGCAGATGCTCTGCCCCTAAGTCACTGAGGTTCTTTCCCATCACCTCCTGCCTGGTCCTGTTAATTGGAGATGCCAGGGATTGAACCTGGGACCTTCTGCAGGCAAAGCAGAGGCTCTGCCACTGAGCCACTGAGGTTCTTTCCCATCACCTCCTGCCTGGTCCTTGATGCCGGGGATTGAAGCTGGGACCTTCTGCATGCCAAGCAGATGCTCTGCCCCTGAGCCACTGAGGTTCTTTCCCATCCCCTCCTGCCTGGTCCTTTTAACTGGAGATGCCGGGGATTGAACCTGGGACCTTCTGCATGCCAAGCAGAGGCTCTGCCTCTGAGCTGTGACTCCTCCAGGAGGTGGCAGTGGGCTGAGGACACATTCCTGCTGTTCTCCGCCACTGAGCCATGGTCCCTCTAAAGGTTCTCCAGGGTCTCAGGCAGAGGTCTTTCCCATCACCTCCTGCCTGGTCCTTTTAACTGGAGATGCCGGGGATCGAACCTGGGATTTTCTGCATGCCGAGCAGAGGCTCTACCACTGTAGCATGACAGAAGGCAGGTTATGCCCCTTGCTTGGGTCAGTAGCATACTTGGAACCAATCCTAGTCAGGTGTCCTTATGACATTTGGCTTAAAGTTTTAAAAGGAAATAACACGATCGTTAAGCGTCCCAGGAAGAAAAACACTGCAATTCAGAACAGAACAGAAGCCACTTATGTACCTTTAAGGGTCCCAGCTGAGACGAACCACTTTCTTCTTCCACCGTCAACTCACGACTGGCGGTTAGGCGCTCCGACTGAACGACGTCTCGCAGAGGTAAAGTGGCAGAGCCCATCAGCAGCGGCTGAAAACAAGAGGATTGTGGGGGAGAGGGAAGCTTCAGACTCAACGGCCAGGCAGGGACGGAACGCTGACAAACATTCCAACTGCTCAGGAAACAGAGCTGCCAAACTAGTTACAGCACAGCTTTGGTCAGGGGAAGGAAAGCGTCAGTTTAAGAACATAAGAGAAGCCATGTTGGATCAGGCCAATGGCCCATCCAGTCCAACACTCTGTGTCACATAAGAACATAAGAGAAGCCATGTTGGATCAGGCCAGTGGCCCATCCAGTCCAACACTCTGTGTCACATAAGAACATAAGAGAAGCCATGTTGGATCAGGCCAATGGCCCATCCAGTCCAACACTCTGTGTCCCATAAGAACATAAGAGAAGCCATGTTGGATCAGGCCAATGGCCCCTCCAGTCCAACACTCTGTGTCACATAAGAACATAAGAGAAGCCATGTTGGATCAGGCCAATGGCCCATCCAGTCCAACACTCTGTGTCCCATAAGAACATAAGAGAAGCCATGTGGGATCAGGCCAATGGCCCCTCCAGTCCAACACTCAGTGTCACATAAGAACATAAGAGAAGCCATGTTGGATCAGGCCAATGGCCCCTCCAGTCCAACACTCTGTTTCCCATAAGAACATAAGAGAAGCCATGTTGGATCAGGCCAGTGGCCCATCCAGTCCAACACTGTGTGTCACCTAAGAACATAAGAGAAGCCATGTTGGATCAGGCCAATGGCCCATCCAGTCCAACACTCTGTGTCCCATAAGAACATAAGAGAAGCCATGTTGGATCAGGCCAATGGCCCCTCCAGTCCAACACTCTGTGTCACATAAGAACATAAGAGAAGCCATGTTGGATCAGGCCAATGGCCCCTTCAGTCCAACACTCTGTGTCACATAAGAACATAAGAGAAGCCATGTTGGATCAGGCCAATGGCCCATCCAATCCAACACTCTGTGTCACACAGTGGCCAAGAAAACCCAGGAGCCATCAAGAGGTCCATCAGTAGGGCTAGAAGCCCTTCCACTGTGCTCCCTCAAGCACCAAGAAGACAGAGCATCACTGCCCCAGACATAAGAACCTAACAGAAGCCATGTTAGATCAGGCCAATGCAGTGCAACACTCTGTGTCACACAGTGGCCAAAAAACCAAGTGCCGTCAGGAGGTCCACCACCAGGGTTAGAACTCCAGAAGCCCTTCCACTGTGCCCCTCCAAGCACCAAGAATACAGAGCATCAATACTCCAAACATTAGAACCTAAGAGAAGCCATGTTGGATCAGGCCAATAGCCCATCCAGTCCAACACTCTGTGTCACACAGTGGCCAAAAAACCCCAGGCGCCATCAGGAGGTCCATCAGTGGGGCCAGGACACTAGAAGCCCTCCCACTGTGCCCCCCCAAGCACCAAGAAGACACAGCATCACTGCCCCAGATATAAGAGCCTAAGAGAAGCCACGTTGGATCAGGCCAATGGCCCATCCAGTCCAACACTCTGTGTCACACAGTGGCCAAAAAAACCCAGGTGCAATCAGGAGGTCCATCAGTGGGGCCAGGACACTAGAAGCCCTCCCACTGTGCCCCCCGCAAAGTACCAAGAATGCAGAGCATCACTGCCCTAGACAGAAAGTTCCAACAATACGTTGTGGCTAATAGCCATGGACCTCTGCTCCAGATGTTGTTCCAATCCTGTTTTGAAGATGGCTAGGACTAAAACTGTAAGCGGGTCCAGATTTGTGGGGCAGGCTGAAGTCAGGGAGCAGGAATGAGCATGCAGGGAGGCCAAGACAGCTAAAAATGAGTAGACAAAGCCCCAGAAAGAGGAGGGGAGTGTCGTTGAGGGAAAGGAAGGAGGAGAAGGGAACCTGAAGGGGGACCTGATGAGTCAGGAAGGGTGTGGTCAGCAAAGGGGCTTGGGGCAGTGGGCCAGGCATAAGGCTTTTAGACACCACCCCTCTACACTACAGATGTGTTGGGAAAAGTCAGACTTTGCTCTGAATTTTAACTGCTGCTATTCCTCCAAAACTCTGGAGACAAAAGAGGTTAAGTACATCAGAAGAGCACTGCTGGATCAGCCCAGTGGTCCATCTAGTCCAGCATTTTGTCTCATCCAGCAGCCATCCAGTTCCTCTGGAGGGCCAACAACAGGGCAGAGAGGCCGAGGCCTTCCCCTGAGAAGAAGATCAGAAGAGCCCTGCTGGATCAGACCAGGGAGGGTCCACCTAGTCCAGCCTCCTGCCTCAAACAGTGGCCAACCAGCTCCTCTGGAGGGCCAATAACAGGGCAGAGAGGCCGAGGCCTTCCCCTGAGAAGAACCTCAGAAGAGCCCTGCTGGATCAGACCAGTGAGGGTCCATCTAGTCCAGCCTCCTGTCTCACACAGTGGCCAACCAGGTCCTCTGGAGGGCCAGCAACGTGGCAGAGAGGCTGAGGTCTTCCCCTGAGAGGAACCTCAGAAGAGCCCTGCTGGATCAGACCAGGGAGGGTCCATCTAGTCCAGCCTCCTGTCTCACACAGAGGCCAACCAGTTCCTCTGGAGGGCCAGCAACAGGGCAGAGAGGCCGAGGCCTTCCCCTGAGAAGAACATCAGAAGAGCCCTGCTGGATCAGACCAGTGAGGGTCCATCTAGTCCAGCTTTCTGTCTCACACAGGGGCCATCCAGTTCCTCTGCAGGGCCAACAACAGGGCAGAGAGGCCGAGGCCTTCCCCTGAGAAGAACCTCAGAAGAGCCCTGCTGGGTCAGACCAGGGAGGGTCCATTTAGTCCAGCCTCCTGCCTCACATAGTGGCCAACCAGGTCCTCTGGAGGGTCAGCAACAGGGCAGAGAGGCCGAGGCCTTCCCCTGAGAAGAACATCAGAAGAGCCCTGCTGGATCAGACCAGTGAGGGTCCATCTAGTCCAGCTTCCTGTCTCACACAGGGGCCATCCAGTTCCTCTGCAGGGCCAACAACAGGGTAGAGAGGCCGAGGCCTTCCCCTGAGAAGAACCTCAGAAGAGCCCTGCTGGGTCAGACCAGGGAGGGTCCATCTAGTCCAGCCTCCTGCCTCACATAGTGGCCAACCAGCTCCTCTGGAGGGTCAGCAACAGGGCAGAGAGGCCGAGGCCTTCCCCTGAGAAGAACATCAGAAGAGCCCTGCTGGATCAGACCAGTGAGGGTCCATCTAGTCCAGCTTCCTGTCTCACACAGGGGCCATCCAGTTCCTCTGGAGGGCCAACAACAGGGCAGAGAGGCCGAGGCCTTCCCCTGAGAAGAACCTCAGAAGAGCCCTGCTGGATCAGACCAGGGAGGGTCCATCTAGTCCAGCCTCCTGTCTCACATAGTGGCCAACCAGCTCCTCTGGAGGGCCAACAACAGGGCAGAGAGGCCGAGGCCTTCCCCTGAGAAGAACATCAGAAGAGCCCTGCTGGATCAGACCAGGGAGGGTCCATCTAGTCCAGCATCCTGTCTCACACAGTGGCCAGCCAGTTCCTCTGGAGGGCCAACAACAGGGCAGAGAGGCCGAGGCCTTCCCCTGAGAAGAACCTCAGAAGAGCCCTGCTGGATTAGACCAGGGAGGGTCCATCTAGTCCAGCAGGCTGCCTCTGGATGTGGAGGCTCCCTTTTAGTCGTTACCATCCCTCCTTGAGGTAGAGATCTCTCTCTCTTGCTTCAGTGCTGTGCCGGGTGCCACGGAACCCCATGGGCTGGCATCAGTCAATCTGTCTAAATGAGTAACAAGTACCTTCCTTTGGGCGCCTTTTTTCAAGTAGATATTAAACACAAGGTCCGAATTCCACCAGTGGGTGATCATCGTCCCGCCGAAGTGAACAGGGAACACGTAGCGCTGCTGAAATTTCACCACTGCAATGATAAGGAACGGGAGGCGGGTTTATTTGATTCCGTTTGTCTGCTCTTCTCTCTTAACGCGATTCAAGATGGAATAAAAAAAATAAGTGAATTAAAAACACAAAAACAACTTTCAAAAGCAAACGTCTTACTGGCACAATGGTCTGAACAGGGGTGTCAAAGATATAGCCTGGGGGCCGAATCAGGCCCCTGAGCAGCTGGCTGTCGTGTGCTTCCTTCTCCCTCTCTCTCGCTTCCTTCTGCACCGCAGCTTGCTTTGCGAGGCTTGCTCAATCGCGCAGGAGCTACAGAGCAAAGCTTTTCTCCATTGACTGAGGCTCCTCCCTTGGGGAGGAAAGGGGGGGAGGCAGATCTTGTCTTGCCAGGCTCTCTCAATTGCACAGCAGACTGACTGAGCCAAGTCTCTCTTCCTTCTATTGGCTGAGGCTCCTCCCCCTTTTGCCCCCCCCGGGGAAGGTAGGAAAGAGCCAGAGCTTCCTTTGCCCAGTTCCCTGGATCCCAAGGGAGAGATACAAAGAAAGCACCTTTAAGACCAATGAGCGCTAATGTTTTAAGCATGCTTTATTTTAATTTTTTTACAGCCTTAATTGTGTTTGTGTCCTTTATAAAGTTTACATCTCTGCTACCTAATCTTAAATATGCACACATGTGGCCCGACCTCACATGGTCTAGCCCGACAAGGTTTTATTTATGTCAGATCCGGCCTTCATAACAAATGAGTTCAACAAGTCTAAGATGTATTCCAGACTGATTAGTCACCTCTCCCTCCTCCCCCAGCATCTCACCTTCGTTGGAGATTTTGCTCGAAGCTACCCGAATGATTTCTGTTGTTACAGCGACCTGCCCTATTCCGTTCTTTGTGGCTTTCACTGGAAAGTGGTACTCGACAAAGAACGTCCTGGGAGCAGAAGGGGGAAAGAAGACGGAGCGCTTTGGCGACTGCCCACAAAGCCTGTGGATTTGTTTCCCTTGCAGCAGTACTTTCCCGCGGCCTAAGACACTTTCCGCTGACTCTCTTCCACCAGGGTGAAGTATGCCTTTATGGAACCCTAAATGGCCTGGGACCTTCATACCTTCTGGACTGCCTCTTCTGGCATGTTCCTCCCCACCTTCTCCAACTTTCCCTGGTCTACAAGGCATAGATCTCTTTGGGCAGCTGGCTCCACAGGACGGGGGCCACTATTGCCACAAGGCAGACAGTTTGTAGAATCGTTGAGTTGGAAGGGACCTCCAGGGTCATCTAGTCCGACCCCCTGCACGATGCAGGAAACTCACAAACGCCTCCCCCTAAATTCACAGGATCTTCATTGCTGTCAGGTGGCCATCTGGCCTCTGTTGAAAAACCTCCAAGGAAGGAGAATCATAGAGTTGGAAGGGACCTCCAGGGTCATCTAGTCCGACCCCCTGCACAAGGCAGGAAACTCACAAACACCTCCCCATAAATTCACAGGATCTTCATTGCTGTCAGGTGGCCATCTGGCCTCTGTTGAAAAACCTCCAAGGAAGGAGAATCATAGAGTTGGAAGGGACCTCCAGGGTCATCTAGTCCGACCCCCTGCACAAGGCAGGAAACTCACAAACACCTCCCCATAAATTCACAGCATCTTCATTGCTGTCAGGTGGCCATCTGGCCTCTGTTGAAAAACCTCCAAGGAAGGAGAATCATAGAGTTGGAAGGGACCTCCAGGGTCATCTAGTCCGACCCCCTGCACAAGGCAGGAAACTCACAAACACCTCCCCATAAATTCACAGCATCTTCATTGCTGTCAGGTGGCCATCTGGCCTCTGTTGAAAAACCTCCAAGGAAGGAGAATCATAGAGTTGGAAGGGACCTCCAGGGTCATCTAGTCCGACCCCCTGCACAAGGCAGGAAACTCACAAACACCTCCCCATAAATTCACAGGATCTTCATTGCTGTCAGGTGGCCATCTAGCCTCTGTTGAAAAACCTCCAAGGAAGGAGAATCATAGAGTTGGAAGGGACCTCCAGGGTCATCTAGTCCGACCCCCTGCACAAGGCAGGAAACTCACAAACACCTCCCCATAAATTCACAGGATCTTCATTGCTGTCAGGTGGCCATCTGGCCTCTGTTGAAAAACCTCCAAGGAAGGAGAATCATAGAGTTGGAAGGGACCTCCAGGGTCATCTAGCCCAACCCCCTGCACGATGCAGGAAACTCACAAACACCTCCCTCCTAAATTCACAGCAAATGAAGATCCTGTGAAATGCATTGTAAGCTGCCCTGAGTCTCCGATTCGGAGAGAAGGGCGGGGTATAAATCTGCAGCCTTCTTCTTTGTGAAGAAGAGAGCAGGGATTCATGAAAGTTCCTTCCCTGCCACAGCTGCCCATCTTAATTAATTAAAAGTAATCAGGCGACCACCCAGCACTGTCGCCAAGCCCTGGAGAGGGACGTACTTCAGATATCAGGGAGATCTCTTACCTTTTTTGAGCTGACGCCAGCTTGGGGGGTTTCCCCGCGGAGCTTTTTTTGCCGGGGGTGTTCTGAGAGCTGCCTTCCGGAGGGACCTTCAAGCTCTCGATCACCACGCGGGCTAAATGGATCCGACCCAGCACGGCCAACCTGTCGACGCTCAAGTTGATGGCGCACGTTTCTTCTCCCGCAGGTTCTGCAGACGGCTCGGGAAGGGAGAAAGGGCGCGCTGGAGAACTGCCAGGAAAAAGAATTCAGAGAAGGAGGGCTAACGTGGCAGGGGTGGAAAATGCCGTCAAGTTGCAACCAACCTTACGGTGAAATCACATGGTTTTCAAGGCAACAAATATTGACGATCCAAATACAATTGAAAGCAGAACTATTTTGATTAAATGTTTTACCAAGAGAATATCTGAAGGGAACAAGACATTCGACGTTACATATTATTACGGCTGCAATAATTTTATTAGCAAAAAACCTGGAAACTTTCTGAAATTCCAAGTCAACAAGAACGAATTGGGAAAATATTAGAAACGGCAGAACTGGATAAGCTTTTGTGACTTTTGAAGGAGAGACCATTGCAAGAAACAGAGAACCACTGGGATCCTTTTTATATGTGGTTAGACATGTTATGATAACTATGTGCTTTATTATATCTTAGTAGCACAAAACTTTTTTTGGAGAGCTCGATATTTTAAGATACGAACATGTTAACTGAAAGATAAACGACTATGTTAAGATTTACTCTTAAGAGGAAAAAAAATAACTTGGAATGCTTTTTATGGCTTCTATTTTATTGCAGATCTGAAACAGCGATACTTGACTTTGCTCCCGTTTTCCTTTTTCTTTTTTCAAAATTGAATAAAATGTATTTATAATGGAAAGGCAAGAGGTGAGCAGCAGAAGAAGATGATACTGGATTTCTATCCCGCCCTCCACTCCGAAGAGTCTCAGAGTGGCTCACAATCTCCTTTAACTTCCTCCCCTCAACAGACATCCTGTGAGGTGGGTGGGGCTGGAGAGGGCTCTCACAGCAGCTGCCCTGTCAAGGACACAGTCTCAGAGCGGCCTACAATCTCGTTTACCTTCCTCCCCCACAACAGACACCCTGTGAGGTAGATGAAGATATTGGATTTATATCCCGCCCTCCACTCCCAAGAGTCTCAGAGCGGCTCACAATCTCCTTTACCTTCCCCCCCTCAACACACACTCTGTGAGGTAGATGAAGATATTGGATTTATATCCCGCCCTCCACCCCGAAGAGTCTCAGAGCGGCTCACAATCTCCTTTACCTTCCTCCCCCACAACAGACACCCTGTGAGGTAGATGAAGATATTGGATTTATATCCCGCCCTCCACTCCGAAGAGTCTCAGAGCGGCTCACAATCTCCTTTCCCTTCCTCCCCCACAACAGACACCCTGTGAGGTGGGTGGGGCTGAGAGGGCTCTCACAGCAGCTGCCCGTTCAAGGACAACCTCTGCCAGAGCTATGGCTTACCCAAGGCCATTCCAGCAGCTGCAAGTGGAGGAGTGGGGAATCAAACCCGGGTCTCCCTTAACCACTACACCAGACTGGCTCTCCTTAAGCACACTTCATCAGAAGGGATTTGCCATGGCCTGCCTCTGCAGAACAGCTTCCTTGGGGCTCTCCTGTCCAAGGTCTAACCAAGGAAGACCCTACTTAGCTTCCGAGAGTTGATGAGATTCAACCTATTGCTATGAACCATATAAATAAGGACTAGGCACTGCAGCAGAATTTCTTTCGGGGTTGGTTCTCTTATGAAAACGGCCATAAGGGGCTCAAGCTATCCAGCACCCTCGAGCACTTAGGTTTTGAGAGAGCTACTAGAAAGTAGGTGAAAGGTAAAAGCTACCTGAGGGCCATCTTAGCCTTAAATAGATTGATTTGGCAGCATAAGTGTTGATGTTAAGACGCATGAGGGGAATCAGACAGAGTAAACGTTGGGAAATACGACTGAATTCAGAGGTATGGAGTGGCAATAATTGGAGTCGAGGCTGGAGCTTAGCAAAAGAAATAAAGTTTACTCGAAAAACGTCAGGAAAAGATACTTGGGATAAAAAGAAATGTAACGTAGCTCACCAGCTTGTCTAACTGGGGAGCCAGTTTGGTGTAGTGGTTAAGTGTGCGGACTCTTATCTGGGAGAACCGGGTTTGATTCCCCACTCCTCCACTTGCACCTGCTGGAATGGCCTTGGGTCAGCCATAGCTCTGGCAGAGGTTGTCCTTGAAAGGGCAGCTGCTGTGAGAGCCCTCTCCAGCCCCACCCACCTCACAGGGTGTCTATTGTGGGGGAAGAAGGGAAACAAGATTGTGAGCCACTCTGAGACTCTTCGGAGTTGAGGGCAGGATATAAATCCAATATCTTCATCTACCTCACAGGGTGTCTATTGTGGGGGAGGAAGGGAAAGGAGATTGTGAGCCGCTCTGAGACTCTTCAGAGTGGAGGGCGGGATATAAATCCAATATCTTCTTCTTCTTCTTCCTCCTCTTCTTCTAACTTTGCCTGATCTCTACACGGCTCCAGATTATAGCTCTTTGTCTTCCACAAAGCAGGAGTCAAGTGCCACCTTTAAGACCAACCAATCTTTATTTAGAACATACGCTTTCGTGCGCTCTCTAAGCACACTTCATCTGGCGAGGAATCCGGCACAGTGAGCAAAGCCATACATAGCTAAGCAGTCACCGTCATTGGCTCTTAAATCTGTACCATGTTGCATTCTGGGCCGCTGCCTACCAGCTCTGTATGGCTTTGCTCACTGTGCTGGATTCCTCGTCTGAGGAAGTGTGCTTAAGAGCACACGAAAGTTGACGTTCTAAATCAAAATTGGCTGGTCTTAAAGGTGACACTTGACTCCTGCTTTGTTCGACTGCTTCAGACCAACACGGCTGCCCGCTTGGATCTTTGTCTTCTAGTCCTTGTTCCCAGAAAGCATTTGGGACAGGAAGACAACGTGCTGTCTGACCAATGCAATGTTTGCATGTTTCCCGGCTTAGAAGAGTCAGTCCCTAATTGGGTTTAAGCTACAATACATCGTTTCCTCTTTCAGGTAAACAGTTAACTCTATAATGTCTGAAATGTACATAACTTGTATTCCAACAGTAAAGATAACTGGTCCATTGGTAGAGGGTAAATGGCCAGCTGTTGGTGTTAAAATAATTTTATTGCTAACATATGGTAATAAATCTATATCTTACATCTTTGAAAACTTCTTTTATCTCCTCCATATATTACTTTCTACCTACCCCTCCCCCTGTTACTTGACCCCCACCAGTGTTATTTACTTAAAAAGCAAATATTTAAAGGTACCCTTAACTATTAAAACAAAAATTTATATTCTTCTTCTTTTTAAAACTTAATCATTATCAAAAATTGTCCAGTGTCCTTTTATTTTCCACTCTTTTTCTACATATCTTCTAAACTTTTTCCACTCCGTCTTAAAAACTTCTAAATCATATTCTCTTAATATTCTTGTCAATTTGTCCATTTCACTCCATGTCATAACTTTTATAATCCAATCCCATTTCTCTGGTATTTTTTCTTGCTTCCACAACTGCGCATACGGGTGAATGGCCAGCTGTTGATGCAGCTGGTGGTTCTGGAATGTAGATGACGCATATAATCAGATAAGGTGAATCCAAGCAGGCAGCTGTGTTGGTCTGAAGCAGTGGAACAAAGCAGGAGTCAAGTTGCACCTTTAAGACCAACCAATTTTCATTCCCAAAGATTTCAGGTTTTCACGCCTGGTAACATCATTAGGGTTTGTAGAATCTTTCGGGCTCAAGTGCTGTGTTCTACTGTAGAAAGTTTTCCTTCCAGACATTTTGTTCTCAGCTGCGGAGAACATCCTCAGTGGCGTTGCAGCCGGAGCAGGCGCTCTGACCTTCTTGGCTTCAGGTCAGAGTGCCTGCTCCGGCTGCAATGCCACTGAGGATGTTCTCCGCAGCTGGGAACGAAACGTCTGGAAGGAAAACTTTATCCAGTAGAACACGGCACTTGAGCCCGAAAGATTCTACAAACCCTAATTTTCATTACGTTCTAAATAAAAGTTGGTTGGTCTTAAAGGTGACACTTGACTCCTGCTTTGTTCAGATAAGATAAAGGTAGTGATACCAGTTCCTGATCTGCGCTAGAGACAGGAGACTGTCTCTATGCTGGTCGTGCCAAAAAAACGGGACTTGGGACTTAACAGATTCTAACTGATAAAATGTAGCCTAATAGGGCGTAGTCCCTGTTGGGACTTAGACTTTTCACAGAACTCTGCTTTATGCTTAACTGTATAATTGTATTCTGAAATTGCGCTAATGTTATCTAATCGCTTTGCCTTTCTATCTATATTTTAAGCCTTCTGTCTAAAGCTAATGGCTGGGGAAGGCAATGGCAAACTACCCTGTAAAAAGACTGCCATGAAAACATTGCGAAAGCAACGTCACCCCAGAGTTGGAAACGACTGGTGCTTGCACAGGGAACCTTTCCTAAAGCTTGGAGTCTAATAAAGTTTACCTGTGTAGCCTGAAAACCTAATTTGTTCATATGTATGAGTTTCTGAAAACTACGGGTCGTTTGGGTTACTGAGGGTACAAGAGGTACAAAAATAAATCCCACAGGCAGCAGCTTGTAGAAAGAAGTGCGGAAGTCATGCTGACTTGACTTCCTTCGCTGCTGGTGGAGTCGCACTAAAATTCAATCTTTCTGCCATAAAGTAATCCAACAGATATACCAGGGGTGGCCAAGGGTAGCTCTCCAGATGTTTTTTGCCTACAACTCCCATCAGCCCCAGCCAGCATGGCCAACGGCTGGGGCTGATGGGAGTTGTAGGCAAAAAACATCTGAAGAGCTACTGTAGGCCACCCCTGAGATATATTATGTAACAGGATATACTATCGACCAGGGCTTTTTTTGAGCAGGAACGCAGCTCTGGCTGGCTTGGTCTCAGGGGGTGTGGCCTAATATGCACATGGGTTCCTGCAAGGCTCTTTCTACAAAAGGCCCTGTGTGAAACAATAGGGATGTGGGGTGTGTGGCCTAATATGCAAATGAGTTCCTGCTGGGCGTTTCCTACCAAAAAAACCCTGCTATCGAACCTTCACCTGAAAATCTACTCTTAAATAGAAGCATAGATCCTAAGCTAAACGAGCAAAAGTACCAAACTTCTTTTCTTTCTCGTTCGCGACGGCCTCTCTCTGTATACCAGCCCTGCTCTTCCCTGGAGGTCGCCATCCAAGGATTAACTCGGGCCAACCCTGCTTAACTTCACGTTTGGCAGGGCCCGCAGCATGATTTGTCGCTCTGGGGGGGACAGGTTTGTAAGCTGCCTTGAGTTCCATCAAGCTAACCCCACCCCACCCCTTTGCCTGGGCAGTCACAGCAGCTCTGTTCCCCCCCACCCCTTTCTTCTGTGCCCCTCTCGCAGGGAGACGGAGACCTCTCGACTGTCCCCCTCCCCAATTTGTTCAGAGTGGGGGTGAGCAAAGGGGACAGATCGGGAGCCCTCCGATGCAGGGGCCGTGCAGTTGGAAGCGGGGGGAGGAAGGAGTTTGAAAAAACGGGCCTGGCCCCCGCGGCCCCACTGTAGCAATGGGCTTGTCCATACCTGGCTTTCGTCTCCACGGCCTTCCCTTTCTGCCCTGGGGAGCTGGACTCCGATGCGTGACGTGACCTCTGGCGTTTGCTGGATTTTTCACAGGAACCAGGATCCTCCTCGTCGCTGAGGAAGTCGCTTAAGCTGCTATCGGACTTCTAAGGAGGGAGGGGGAGGAAGTGAGACGCTGTTTGATGGGGATCGGAGGAAGAGAGCTCCAGCTCATGAAAGAAGAAGGTGGTAATGGATTTATATCCTGCCCACCACTCCGAAGAGTCTCAAAGTGGCTCACAATTTCCTTTACCTTCCTCTCCCCCCACAACAGACACCCTGTGAGGTAGATGAAGATATTGGATTTATATCCCGCCCTCCACTCCGAAGAGTCTCAGAGCGGCTCACAAGCTTCTTTCCCTTCCTCCCCCCCACAACAGACACCCTGTGAGGTAGATGAAGATATTGGATTTATATCCCACCCTCCACTCAGAGCGGCTCACAATCTCCTTTACCTCCCCCCGCCCCAACAGACAGCCTGTGAAGTAGATGAAGATATTGGATTTATATCCTGCCCTCCACTCCGAAGAGTCTCAAAGCGGCACACAATCTCCTTTCCCTTCCTCCCCCACAACAGACACCCTGTGAGGTAGATGAAGATATGGGATTTATATCCCGCCCTCCACTCCGAAGAGTCTCAGAACGGCTCACAATCTCCTTTACCTCCCCCCCCGCCACAACAGACACCCTGTGAGGTAGATGAAGATATGGGATTTATATCCCGCCCTCCACTTCGAAGAGTCTCAGAACGGCTCACAATCTCTTTTACCTCCCCCCCCCGCCACAACAGACACCCTGTGAGGTAGATGAAGATATTGGATTTATATCCCGCCTCCACTCCGAAGACTCTCAGAGCAGCTCACAATCTCCTTTACCTTCCCCCCCTCAAAAGACACCCTGTGAGGTAGATGAAGATATTGGATTAATATCCCGCCCTCCACTCCGAAGAGTCTCAGAACGGCTCACAATCTCCTTTACCTTCCACCCCCCCCGCCACAACAGACACCCTGTGAGGTAGATGAAGATATTGGATTTATATCCTGCCCTCCACTCTGAAGAGTCTCAAAGCGGCACACAATCTCCTTTCCCTTCCTCCCCCACAACAGACCCTGTGAGATAGATGAAGATATTGGATTTACATCACGCCCTCCACTCCGAAGAATCTCACAGCGGCTCACAATCTCCTTTACCTTCCTCCCCCACAACAGACACCCTGTGAGGTAGATGAACATATTGGATTTATATCCCGCCCTCCACTCCAAAGAGTCTCAGAGCCGCTCACAATCTCCTTTACCTCCCCCCCCCCCACAGCAGACACCCTGTGAGGTAGATGAAGACATTGGATTTATATCCCACCCTCCACTCCAAAGAGTCTCAGAGTGGCTCACAATCTCCTTTCCCTTCCTCCCCCACAACAGACACCCTGTGAGGTAGATGAAGACATTGGATTTATATCCCGCCCTCCACTCCAAAGAGTCTCAGAGCGGCTCACAATCTCCTTTCCCTTCCTCCCCCACAACAGACACCCTGTGAGGTAGATGAAGACATTGGATTTATATCCCACCATCCACTCCGAAGAGTCTCACAGCAGCTCACAATCTCCTTTACCTCCTTTATCTTCATCTACCTCACAGGGTGTCTGTTGTGGGGGGAGGAAGGGAAAGGAGATTGTGAGCCGCTCTGAGACTCTTAGGAGTGGAGGGCGGGATATAAATCCAATATCCATCTACCTCACAGGGTGTCTGTTGGGGGGGAGGAAGGGAAAGGAGATTGTGAGCCGCTCTGAGACTCTTCGGAGTGGAGGGCGGGATATAAATCCAATATCTTCATCTACCTCACAGGGTGTCTGTTGTGGGGGAGGAAGGGAAAGGAGATTGTGAGCCGCTCTGAGACTCTTGAGATTCGGCGTGGAGGGCAGGATATAAATCCAATATCATCATCATCACCACTGATGCAGTGGAAACCCTGATCCTAAGAATCATGTCCTGAGGACGTCCACACCTCTGGCATTTACCTGAGCCGTGTAGAACAAGTTCTCTAAGAGGCTCTGGTCGTAGTGGGGATCGTTCAGTTCACTGCCATACACTTCGCTCCCGAGGGAGATCAATTCCAAAGGAGTGCCATCGGAAAGACCTACAGGAGGAATATCGGAGCTGTGGAGGAAAGCAAGGGGAAAAGTTAACATTTGCCTAGTGTACGTGTGCATATTCTCTCACTATAGAGTGGATTTTCTTCCACTCATAAGAACATAAGAGAAGTCATGTTGGATCAGGCCAATGGCCCCTCCACAGTGGCCAAAAAACCCAGGTGCCATCAGGAAGTCCACCAGTGGGGCCAGGACACTAGAAGCCCTCCCACTGTTGTCCCCCTCAAGTACCAAGAATACAGAGCATCCTTGCCCCAGACAGAAGAACATAAGAGAAGCCATGTTGGATCATGCCAGTGGCCCATCCAGTCCAACACTGTTCCACACAGTGGCTAAAAACCCCAGGTGCCATCAGGAGGTCCACCAGTGGGGCCAGGACATAGAAGCCCTCCCACTCTCCCCCTTCCCCAACAAGAATACAGAGCATCACTGCCCCAGACATAAGAACACAAGAGAAGTCTTGTTGGACCAGGCCAATGGCCCATCCAGTCCAACACTCTGTGTCACACAGTGATCAAAAATACCAGGTGCCATCAGGAGGTCCATCACTGGGAGGCCCTCCCACTGTTGTCCCCCCCCAAGTACCAAGAATACAGAGCATCACTCCCACAGACATAAGACTATAAGAGAAGCCCTGTTGGATCAGGCCAGTGGCCCATCCAGTCCAACACTCTGTGTCACACAGTGATCAAAAATACCAGGTGCCATCAGGAGGTCCATCACTGGGAGGCCCTCCCACTGTTGTCCCCCCCAAGTACCAAGTATACAGAGCATCATTCCCACAGACATAAGACTATAAGAGAAGCCCTGTTGGATCAGGCCAGTGGCCCATCCAGTCCAACACTCTGTGTCACACAGTGGTCAAAACCCAGGTACCATCAGGAGGTCCACCAGTAGGGCCAGGACACTAGAAACCCTCCCATTGAGCTCCCCTCCCAGCACCATGAAGACAGAGCATCACTGCCCCAGACATAAGAACATAAGAGAAGCCATTTGGATCAGCCCTGTGACCCATCCAGTCTCACACTCTGTGTCACACAGGGGCCAAGAAACCGAGGTGCCATCAGGAGGTCCACCAGTGGGGCCAGGACACTAGAAGTCCTCCCACTGTTGTCCCCCCCAAGCACCAAGAATACAGAGCATCACTGCCCCAGACAGAGAGTCCCCACAATACGCTGTGGCTAATAGCAACTGATTAATCTCTGCTCCATATGTTTATCCAATCTGTTACAGAATCATGCACATAATGGCCCTGTATAAATCGATGGTGCGGCCTCATTTGGATTCCTGTGTACAATTCTGGTCACCGCACCTCTGGTCACCGCACCTCAAAAAAGATATTATAGCTGTTCAAAAAGTCCAGAAAAGGGCAACTAGAATGATTCAAGGGTTGGAACACTTTCCCTATGAAGAAAGGTTAAAACACTTGGGCCTCTTTAGCTTGGAGAAACGTCGACTGCGGGGTGACATGAGAGAGGTTTACAAGATTATGCCTGGGATAGAGAAGATAGAGAAAGAAGGATTTTTCTCCCTTTCTCTCAATACAAGAACTCGTGGGCATTCAATGAAATTGCTGAGCAGTCGGGTTAGAACGGATACAAGGAAGTCCTTCTTCACCCAAAGGGCGATTAACACATGGAATTCACTGACACAGGAGGTGGTGGTGGCTACAAGCATAGCCAGCTTCAAGAGGGGACTGGATAAATATATGCAGCAGAGGTCCATCAGTGGCTCTTAGCCACAGCGTATTGTTGGAACTCTCTGTCTGGGGCACGGATGCTCTGTATCTAACATGGTTTTTCTTATGTGTTGGAACGGCAGATGTTTAACAGCTTACCTGCCTAACAGGAGCTGGATTGCTTGGTTTTCAGCTTGCAAGTCAAATTCGGCGTTGTCAGTCAGCGGCTGAAGAGGATCTTCACCAGAAGACAAGTGGACAAACCCCAGGTTTCTCAGATTCCTGGAGGAGACATCCCAGCTATGATAAACGGGGGAAGAAAGACTGAAATCAGAGAACCAAGCGCAATTGTGATGGCTTCACGTTTTGGCATTTAAATGAGAAAGAGGCTATTGCTGAGCTATGCCCTCAGATCTTTTAAAAAATTCAGATGATGGGCTTGCAGGGTGGGTCAAGAATCAGAAGACTGGTACAATAGAAGAGATTCATAGGAGGGGCTGTGGCTCAGTGGTAGAGCATCTACTTGGCATGCAGAAGGTCCCAGGTTCAGTCCCCGGCATCTCCAAGACCAGGCTGTACTCTGTTACTCTGTTCCTCAGAACTACCTTATATATTAAACTGAGAGACAGAGTAACTGACCTTAGGTCACCCAGAGAGCCAGTTTGGTGTAGTGGTTAAGTGCGCGGACTCCTCTCTGGGAGGACCGGGTTTGATTCCCCCACTCCTCCACTTGCAGCTTCTGGAATGGCCTTGGGTTAGCCATGGCTCTCGCAGAGCAGTTTCTCCCAAGAACAGTTTCCGTCAGAGCTCTCTCAGCCCAACCTACCCCACAGAATGGGGAGGGGAAGGGAAAGGAAATTGAAAGCTGCTCTGAGACTCCTTTGGCTAGGGAAGGGCGGGGTATAAATCCAATCTCCTCCTTCCGCTTCGTCCTCCTCAGACCCTGGAGAGCCACTGCCAGTCTGTACAGAGAATGGGAACTGTGACGGAACCGGCCCGATTCTGCCTTCAGACCCGGTCCCATCAACTCCCTATTGAGTCGCCAACTCCTGGAGGGAGCTATTTCTCCTCTGGCCACTTGGGCTTGCTGCCACCACCTGCTCAGTCTAGGGGTTCAGATTGAGAGGAACAGGACTCCCAATCCCCCTCTCCAGCTCTGAGGCCAGGCCTCAAGGTCCTCTGCCACCCTGTTCTTGGGTATCACAGAGACCACAGCACTTCTTCGGGGAACCCCTGGAGGATTGGCACCTTATCCAACTGCATGCCTTCCCCCTTCCCTGGGGCCCCCTTCTTAAAGCAGCGTGGTCTAAGGCGGTTGGGGATCTATGTGGTACAGAGTTTGACTGCCAGCATTCAAAACAGTAAAAATATTTAATTAAAAGAGAAAAAGAAAAGAAAAGAAGAACAAAACAAAAACAGTTGCATGTAAAAGGTTAACACAGCACAGCACCCGCACAGCAAACAGCATGACAAAGAAAAGGTGGTTATAAACGCATCGTATTGTCCCTGGTCTAAACTTGCCCTGCCTTGAGGGTGACTTACTTGGTCTGACTGCCTGGGGCCTCCTTTTCCTGAGTAGGCCTATATTACAGTCAGGAGCCCCCATGCTCCCAACCTCCTCCTTTGAGCGCCAGTTGAGGACTGCTTCTCTTCCTGCCTAACTCACATACCAAGAACAAAAGAACTTCCTGCCGCTCTAGGAGGCTTTCCCCCTAGAGTTGTTGGTTTGGCTCTGGAAGGGAGGAGGGAATGAAAGAAGGGCTAGGCCCCAAAGCCTGCTTAGCAGTTTCATGTTCCCTCCCAACTAAGATGCCGTTTCTCCACAGTAACTTTGATGGATCGATGGTCTGATTCAGTATAAGGCAGCTTTATGTCTTTGTGTTCACTAACTGGCTTATTTTGCCACCTTGGAGTTTCCCAACGAAATTCACACGACAGCCTGGGCTGTCTCTATGCAGCTGGCTTTTGATTTTGGTCACCTAAATAAGAACTCTGGAAATACATTCTCTATAAGGAAATGCGATTGCAGAGTGCTGTAATAACTGGAGGACCCCCCCCCTGGCAAAACAATCTCTGCCTTCATTTCATATGTGTAAGTGTGTACATACATACACAAAGGATTTGACTCCCATTCTGTGAATGTGTGCGTACACACTAACCTCTTCCATCTTACTGATGTTTGATGCAGATCTATTTTATAGCTTGCATATAAAATGATATAAGAAGAAGATGATATTGGATTTATATCCCACCCTCCACTCCGAAGAGTCTCAGAGCGGCTCCCAATCTCCTTTACCTTCCCCCCCCCCCCCACAACAGACACCCTGTGAGGTAGATGAAGATATTGGATTTATATCCCACCCTCCACTCCGAAGAGTCTCAGAGCGGCTCACAATCTCCTTTACCTCCCCCCCCCACAACAGACACCCTGTGAGGTAGATGAAGATATTGGATTTATATCCTGTCCTCCACTCCGAAGAGTCTCAGAGCACCTCACAATCTCCTTTACCTTCCTCCCCCCACAACAGACACCCTGTGAGGTAGATGAAGATATTGGATTTATATCCCACCCTCCACTCCGAAGAGTCTCAGAGCGGCTCACAATCTCCTTTACCTCCCCTCCCCCACAACAGACACCCTGTGAGGTAGATGAAGATATCAGATTTATATCCTGCCCTCCACTCCAAAGAGTCTCAGAGCACCTCACAATCTCCTTTACCTTCCTCCCCCCACAACAGACACCCTGGGAGGTGGATGAAGATATTGGATTTATATCCCGCCCTCCACTCTGAAGAGTCTCAGAGTGGCTCACAATCTCCTTTCCCTTCCTCCCCCACAACAGACACCCTGTGAGGCGGGTGGGGCTGAGAGGGCTCTCACAGCAGCTGCCCTTTCAAGGACAGAGTCTCAGAGCAGCCTACAATCTCCTTTCCCTTCCTCCCCCACAACAAACACCCTGTGAGGTGGGTGGGGCTGGAGAGGGCTCCCACAGCAGCTGCTCTTTCAAGGACAACCTCTGCCAGAGCTATGGCTGACCCAAGGCCATGCTAGCAGGGGCAAGCGGAGGAGGAGGAGAAGAACTGCAGACTTATACCCCACCCTTCTCTCTGAATCAGAGACTCAGAGCGGCTCACAATCTCCTGTACCTTCTCCCCCCACAACAGACATCCTGTGACATGGGTGGGGCTGAGAGGGCTCTCCCAGCAGCTGCCCTTTCAAGGACAACCTCTGCCAGAGCTATGGCTGACCCAAGGCCATTCCAGCAGCTGTAAGTGGAGGAGTGGGGAATCAAACCCGGTTCTCCCAGATAAGAGAGCTATGGCTGACCCAAGGCCGTTCCAGCAGCTGCAAGTGGAGGACGGTCAGACCTGGTTCCCGCAGATAAGAGAGCTATGACTGACCCAAGGCCATTCCAGCAGGTGCAAGTGGAGGAGGGGGGATTCAAACCTGGTTCTCCCAGATAAAAGAGCTATGACTGACCGAAGGCCATTCCAGCAGGTGCAAGTGGAGGAGTGGGGAATCAAACCTGGTTCTCCCAGATAAAAGAGCTCTGGCTGACCCAAGGCCATTCCAGCAGCTGCAAGTGGAGGAGTGGGGAATCAAACCCGGTTCTCCCAGAGAAGAGAGCTCTGGCTGACCCAAGGCCATTCCAGCAGCTGCAAGTGAAGGAGGGGGGAATCAAACCCGGTTCTCCCAGATCAGAGAGCTCTGGCTGACCCAAGGCCATTCCAGCAGATGCAAGTGGAGGAGTGGGGAATCAAACCTGGTTCTCCTAGATAAGAGTCGGCACACTTCACCACTACACCAAACTGGCTCTCCTAGGTGGCGAAGAGTTCACCAAGGTGGCTGCGAGTTCAAAACACACTTGACAGAAACCAGATTTAAAACCATTAAAATCAACCCCCCTTTCCTTTCTTCCCATTCTTATTAGTGCCCCCGGAGACTATCACGGGAATGTAGCGGGGGGTCTGCAGGAGGAACCGCAGGAGGACATAATTACTGAAGAGTCACCTGACGGTCAAGAGCAGCTGTTCACATGCCCATGCAATTCTTTGACTTGAGTGACCTCACTCCGTTCACATTTCTTGGGGTTCCAGGCACTGACCACCACAAAATTCACGCCGTGACTATTAACCATCTACCCACCCAGACTCACATTTCTGCCGCTGGGGGGTCGTCTCGCTTTACGGAAGGATGAGTTGCATACAATTCTAAGCCAGCGTCGGGAGTGGATTTCATAGCGGAGGCGACCATGGCGTTCCGAAGCTTGTTGCCTTGATCCAAGATGGCTTGAAGAAAAGAAGGCAAGAGTTAAGCCTCGGAATTTCTCCCAACGCAAACGAACGAATGCACAGAAGGTTTGCCCAAACGTTCCCAGAGGCAAAATCAGATGGGTAGCCGCGTTCGTCTGAAGCAATGTTACCACGCCGGAGTCCAACAGCACCTTTAAGACCAACGAAGTTTTATTGAGGCTGTGAGGTTTTGTGTGCAGGCCTGGAGAGCTGGAAGCAGGGGAAAGGCCCTTACCCAGGGGGGAGGGGGTAAGTGTAGTATTAGAGTAGGGACTGTAGAGATAGACGCGTTAGGGCTTTTGTTTATTTTCGTGCCTGCATACGAAAACTCACAGCCTGAATAAAACTTTAGAACAAAGCAGGAGTCAAGTGGCACCTTTGAGACCAACAAAGTTTTATTCCGAATGAAAGCTTTCGTGTGCTAGGAGCGCACTTCATCGGACAATAGGATGCAATTGTCTCGATGGAGTGTGCTGTTGTACTCTAACTTGGTAACACTCTCAGAGGCAAGTCAAAAGGGTAAAGGTGGCCTCCTGTGCAAGCACCAGTAATTTCCGACTCTGGGGTGACGTCGTTTCACGACATTTTCACGGCAGACTTTTGGTGCTCAATTTTACTGGCCTCGGAAGGACGGAAGGCTGAGCCAACCTGGAGCCGGCTACCTGAACCCAGCTTCCGCTGGGATCGAACTCAGGTCGTGCACCACGGGGCAGTCGCTCTTCTGTTATTTCTAGAAGCGGGACAGCTTGTGGTTTTCACAGTCCAATTTAGGAGACTGAGTAGGGTCGCCAATCCCCAGATGGGGGCAGGGGATTCCCCGGTTTGGAGGCCCTCCCCCTGCTTCAGGGTCATCAGAAAGCGTGGGGAGGGGAGGGAAATGTCTGCTGGGAACTCTGTTATTCCCTATGGAGATTTATTCCCATAGAAAATAATGGAGAATTGATCTCTGGGTATCTGGGGCTCTGGGGGGGGCTGTTTTTTGAGGTAGAGGCACCAAATTTTCAGTACAGCATCTAGTGCCTCTCCCCAAAATACCCCCCAAGTTTCAAAACGATTGGACCAGGGGGTCCAATTCTATGAGCCCCAAAAGAAGGTGCCCCTATCCTTCATGATTCCCTATGGAAGGAAGGCATTGAAAAAGTGTGCCGTCCCTTTAAACGTGATGGCCAGAACTCCCTTTGGAGTTCAGTGATGCTTGTCACACCCTGGCTCCACCCCCAAAGTCTCCTGGCTCCACCCCCAAAGTCCCCAGATATTTCTAGAATTGGACTTGGCAACCCTAAGACTGAGGCTGGGAAAGGCAGCCGTGAGAAGGCGCTAGAAAAGACCCTTCAGTGTAAGGATGCGTCGCTGGCGACCGAGGTCGAGATACTTCATCCCGCACTGTTCCCTGTTCCTAAGTATGGGTGTGGAAGTCGGGCAATGAAGAAAGCTGACAGCAAGACAGCTGATGTCTTTTGTCACGATCCTGGGCCTAGCGAGGCCTGCAGGCCCCAGGGAAGCCTGCTTAGGAGTTACTGGGAAAAGCTTACATCTCCCAGAATCCCCTCTGTCCCTCTGATTGGGTAGCGAGGGTTCTGGAGGGAAACAGGCCCAGAGAGGGGTGGGGCCTGGGAAGAGAATATAAAGGCCAAGCCCAGGAAGTGGGGGTTCTTTCCCTGGAAGGCTGAGCCCGAGGCAGGCTGTTGCCTGGAGAGCTGGCAGCAGGGAAAAGGCCCTTACCCAATGGGGGGGGGGTCGCCTGGAGAGCTGGCAGCAGGGAAAAGGTCCTTACCCAATGGGGGGGGGGCGCCTGGAGAGCTGGCAGCAGGGAAAAGGCCCTTACCCAATGGGGGGGGTCGCCTGGAGAGCTGGAAGCAGGGGAAAGGCCCTTACCCAAGGGGGGGGCGCCTGGAGAGCTGGTAGCAGGGGAAAGGCCCTTACCCAAGGAGGGGGTTGCCTGGAGATCTGGAAGCAGGGGAAAGGCCCTTACCCAAGGGGGAGGTCGCCTGGAGAGCTGGAAGCAGGGGAAAGGCTCTTACCCAAGGAGGGGGTTGCCTGGAGATCTGGAAGCAGGGGAAAGGCCCTTACCCAAGGGGGGGGGGGTTGCCTGGACAGCTAGAAGCAGGGGAAAGGCCCTTACCCAAGGATGGGGTTGCCTGGAGACCTGGAAGCAGGGGAAAGGCCCTTACCCAAGGGGGCGTAAGTGTAGTACATAAGAATATAAGAGAAGCCATGTTAGATCAGACAAATGGCCCATCCAGTCCAACACTGTGTCACACAGTGGCAAAATTTTTATATATATATATACACACACACACACTGTGGCTAATAGCCACTGATAGACCTCTGCTCCATATTTTTATCTAAACCCCTCTTGAAGGGGTTATGCTTGTGGCCGCCGCCACCACCTCCTGTGGCAGTGAATTCCACATATTAATCACCCTGTGGGTGAAGAAGTACTTCCTTTTATCCGTTTTAACCTGTCTGCTCAGCAATTTCATCGAATGCCCACAAGTTCTTGCATTGTGAGAAAGGGAGAAAAGTACTTCTTTCTTTTCTTTCTCCATCCCATGCATTATCTTGTAAACCTCTATCATGTCACCCCACAGTCGACGTTTCTCCAATCTAAAGAGTCCCAAGTGTTTCAACCTTTCTTCATGGGGAAAGTGTTCCAGCCCTTTAATCATTCTAGTTGCCCTTTTCTGGACTTTCTTCAATGCTATAATATTCTTTTTGAGGTGCGGTGACCAGAACTGCACACAGTACTCCAAATGAGACCGCACCATTGATTTATACAGGGGCATTATGATACTGGCTGATTTGTTTTCAATTCCCTTCCTAATAATTCCCAGCATGGCGATTGCCTTTTTTATTGCAAACGCACACTGTCTTGACATTTTCAGTGAGTTATCTACCACGATCCCAAGATCTCTCTCTTGGTCAGTCTCTGCCAGTTCACATCCCATCAACTTGTATTTGTAGCTGGGATTCTTGGCCCTAATGTGCATTACTTTGCACTTGGCCACATTTAACTGCATCTGCCATGTTGATGCCCACTCACCCAGCCTCAACAGATCCCTTTGGAGTTCCTCACAATCCTCTCTGGTTCTCACCACCCTGAACAATTTAGTGTCATCCGCAAACTTGGCCACTTCACTGCTCACTCCCAACTCTAAATCATTTATGAACAAGTTAAAGAGCATGGGACCCAGTACCGAGCCCTGCGGCACCCCACTGCTTACCGTCCTCCACTGCGAAGACTGCCCATTTATACTCACGCTCTGCTTCCTATTACTCAGCCAGTTTTTGATCCACAAAAGGACCTGTCCTTTTACTCCATGACTCTCAAGCTTTCTAAGGAGCCTTTGATGAGGAACTTTATCAAAAACTTTATCACAAGAGGACCTGTCCTTTTACTCCATGACTCTCAAGCTTTCTAAGGATCCTTTGATGAGGAACTTTATCAAAAGCTTTATCACAAGAGGACCTGTCCTTTTACTCCATGACTCTCAAGCTTTCTAAGGAGCCTTTGATGAAGAACTTTATCAAAAGCTTTATCACAAGAGGACCTGTCCTTTTACTCCATGACTCTCAAGCTTTCTAAGGAGCCTTTGATGAGGAACTTTATCAAAAGCTTTCTGGAAGTCAACAACATCTATCGGGTCTCCTTTGTCCACATGTTTGTTCATCCCCTCAAAGAAATGTAACAGGTTAGTGAGGCAAGATCTTCCCTTTCAGAACCCATGCTGAGTCTTCCTCAATAACCCGTGTTCATCAATGTGCCTACTCATTCTGTCCTTGATAATGCTTTCTACCAATTTTCCCGGTATTGAAGTCAGACTGACTGGCCTGTAATTTCCCGGATCTCCTCTGGAACCCTTTTTAAAGATGGGGGTGACATTTGCTACCTTCTAGTCCTCAGGAGTATTAGAGTAGAGACTGTAGAGATAGACGCCTTAGGGCATTTGTTTATTTTCCCTTCACCCTTTTACTGGTTCATGCACCTTGTTAATTTATATTGCACTAAAATGAACCTTTTTGTTGTTGTTCACTCTGCCTGGTCCTCACGCCTCTTATTTGGCCTAAGCTACGGGAGGCCTGAAGGGCTTGGGAGGAGACTCTGGGCCTTCTCAACCCAGAGTGGTGGCAGCACCTGGGAAGACCCCCAAGTCGTGACACCTTTAAAAAGTGGTGCTGGAGGAGACTTTTATGGATACTGTGGACCACCACAAAAATAAATCAGTGGGTTCTAGGTCAAATCAAGCCTGAACTCTCCCTAGAAGCCAAATGACCAAATTGAGACTATTGCACTTTGGTCAAATTATAAGAAGACCAGACTCCCTGGAAAAGACAGCGATGCTAGGAAAAGTGGAACCCCACAGGAGATAGATTGTCTCAGTCAAGGAAGCTGCCGTCTGTTGTTTGGAAGACCCAAGCAAGACTGTTAACAAAAGGATATTCAGGCGGTCATTAACTCATATTTTCACTATATTTTCCCGTATTCCTTTTTTCCTATGGCAAACTAGAATGACGCTTACATGTTAAAAAGTAAATTAGGCGGACAAGAACATCGCTATCCAATGTATTTCTCTTTTAGCTGTATCGACACGCTCGAACAGGGACTTCGGTTGCCCATCCCGTTACATATATTGAACCCATCTCCCATTGCCATTGACAGACAGTCTCACATTTTGATATACTACTGTTTTGTTGCTTTTGCGTGCTCACACTACTCATACCAAAGGTTTGCTCAGTTTGTTAATTTGACTGCATGCAGCTGTTTTGTTGCTTTCGCAGGCTCATGCTACTCAGACCAAAGGTTTGCTCAGTTTGTTAATTTTACTATTCTGTCCTTGTACCGTTTTACCTTCTAAACGACTGCCTACCAGATAATTTTACTGCACTGTCATTGGTTCTTCAATCTGTACCATGTTGCATTCTGGGCCACTGCCTACCAGCTCTGTATGGCTCTGCTCAGCTATTCAGGGCTCAGCTATGCATGGTACAAGGACAGAATAGTAAAATTAACAAATTGAGCAAACCTTTGGTCTGAGTAGCATGAGCCTGCGAAAGCAACAAACGCTTGGGGCTCTTTAGCTTGGAGAAACGTCGACTGCGGGATGACATGATAGAGGTTTACAAGATTATGCATGGGATGGAGAAAGTAGAGAAAGAAGTCCTTTTCTCCCTTTCTCACAAGACAAGAACTCGTGGGCATTCGATGAAATTGCTGGGCAGACAGGTTAAAACGGATAAAAGGAAGTACTTCTTCACCCAAAGGGTGATTAACACGTGGAATTCACTGCCACGGGAGGTGGTGGTGGCCACAAGCATGGCCACCTTCAAGAGGGGGTTAGATAAAAATATGGAGCAGAGGTCCATCAGTGGCTATTAGCCACAGTGTGTGTGTGAATATATATATATATATATATAAAAAAAATTTTTGGCCACTGTGCGACACAGAGTGTAGGACTGAATGGGCCACTGGCCTGATCCAACAGGGCTTCTCTTATGTTCTTATGTGACACAGAGTGTTGGACTGGATGGGCCATTGGCCTGATCTAACAGGGCTTCTCTTATGTTCTTATGCTCACTGTGCCGGATTCCTCGTCTGACGAAGTGCGCTCAGAGAGCACACAAAAGCTGACGTTCTCAATAAAACTTGGTCGGTCTTAAAGGTGGCACTTGACTCCTGCTTTGTTCAACTGCTTCAGACCAACACGGCTGCCCGCTTGGATCTATCTTCATAGAGCCACCGCAAGTGGGAAGTGAACTGATGGCATGCGCACTCACACACCTGCAAATCTACACACCTGAAAGGAGGTCCTTTGAGGCAGGGTTGTTCCAAGGAAGTACGCGGACAGGATCTGAGCTTCCCCCGCCTCGTCTAACTTGGGCCTCGTGATCAGAGCTGGTGGGAAGTAAGACTTGGTGCTTTGGAGCGGTCACGTTTAAGGGATCCTCCTGCCCTGGAACGAAGGCTTCTCTGATGTGCGCACTGTTCTCCGGGAAGTACAAGTAATCCTTCCCCCTGTTGCAAAACACATAAACCAGCAGCACGTAAAACTTCAGGCAGATTTTGACAGTGTGTCCTAACATAAGAACTTAAGAGAAGCCATGTTGGATCAGGCCAATGGCCCATCCAGTCCAACACTCTGTATCACACAGTGGCCAATAATTTATATATATATATGTGTATATATATATATATATATATATATACACACACACACACACACACACACATACACACACATATATATACACTGTTGCAAATAGCCACTGATGGACCTCTGCTCCATATTTTTATCTAACCCCCTCGAAGCTGGCTATGCCTGTAGCCACCACCACCTCCTGTGGCAGTGAATTCCACATGTTAATCACCCTTTGGGTGAAGAAGTACTTCCTTTTATCTGTTCTAACCCGACTGCTCAGCAATTTCATTGAATGCCCATGAGCTCTTGTATTGTGAGAAAGGGAGAAAAGTCCTTCTCCCGCCTTCTCTGTCCCATGGATAACCTTGTAAACCTCTCTCACGTCACCCCTCAGTTGTCGTTTCCCCAAGCGAAAGAGCCCCAAGCGCTTTAACCTAGGGAAAGTGTCCACTGGTGCGCCTACAAATTCTATCTTTAATAACAGGTTCCACCCGTTTACGACGTTACGACTGCCTGCAATTTCCCAGATCTCCTCTGGAACCTTTTTTTAAAAGATGGGGGTTATGTTGGATACCTCCCGGCAATGGGGAATGAGGGGCCCTCCCCTCTTCAGGAAGCCCATCCTATGATGGAAGAGGCCCAGGCTCTGGCCTCCCCGGTGGGACAGACGACAGATGGGCTTCCGGAGGACTGTAGCTGGCACCCAGGGGCTTATGGAAGGAGATGGCCCATCAAACTGCTCTCTGAGCATGTGCCCTTGAACAAGAATGAGGAAGCAATCCTGTCGACTTAGGGGGAGGTGTTTGTGAGTTTCCTGCATTGTGCAGGGGGGGTTGGGCTAGATGACGCTGGAGGTCCCTTCCAACTCTATGATTCCTGACACTTAGAGCACTTCCTCAGTGGAACAGGCTTCCTCAGGAGGTGGTGGGCTCCCCTTACTTGGAGGTTTTTCAACAGAGGCTAGATGGCCATCTGACAGCAATGAGGATCCTGTGAATTTAGGGGGAGGGGTTTGTGAGTTTCCTGCATTGTGCAGAAGGTTAGACTAGATGATCCTGGAGGTCCCTTCCAACTCTAGGATTCTATGATTCCTCAGGAGGGGGTGGGCTCTCCTTCTTAGAGGTTTTTCAACAGAGGCTAGAGGACCATCTGACAGCAATGAAGATCCTGTGAATTTAGGGGGAGGGGTTTGTGAGTTTCCTGCAGTGTGCAGGGGGCTGGGATAGATGACCCTGGAGGTCCCTTCCAACTCTATGACTCTATGATTCCTCAGGAGGTGGTGGGGTCTCCTTCCTTGGAGGTTTTTCAACAGAGACTGGATGGCCATCTGACAGCGATGAAGATCCTGTGAATTTAAAGGGAGGGGTTTGTGAGTTTCCTGCAGTGTGCAGGACCCTGGAGGTCCCTTCCAACTCTATGACCTGACCGTCAGAGCGGCTCCTCAGTGGAACAGGCTTCCTCGGGAGGTGGTGGGCTCTCCTTCCTTGGAGGTTTTTCAACAGAGGCTAGATGGCCATCTGGCAGCAATGAAGATCCTGTGAATTTAGGGGGAGGTGATTGTGAGCTTCCTGCATTGTGCAGAGGGTTGGACTAGATGACCCGAGAGGTCCCTTCCAACTCTAGGATTCTATGATTCTAAGAAAGCAAGCCAAGCTCACAAGGAAGAAGAGGGCAGCTGAGAATAACTTTGTGAAGGGTGTTGAGGACAAACATGTTCTCTAGAGAGCCAGTTTGGTGTAGTGGTTAAGTGTGCGGACTCTTACCTGGGAGAACCGGGTTTGATTCCCCACTCCTCCACTTGCAGCTGCTGGAATGGCCTTGGATCAGCCATAGCTCTCTTATCTGGGAGAACAGGGTTTGATTCCCCACTCCTCCACTTGCAGCTGCTGGAATGGCCTTGGGTCAGCCAGAGCTCTCTTATCTGGGAGAACCGGGTTTGAATCCCCACTCCTCCACTTGCAGCTGCTGGAATGGCCTTGGGTCAGCCAGAGCTCTCTTATCTGGGAGAACCGGGTTTGATTCCCCACTCCTCCACTTGCAGCCACTGGAATGGCCTTGGGTCAGCCATAGCTCTCTTATCTGGGAGAACAGGGTTTGATTCCCCACTCCTCCACTTGCAGCCGCTGGAATGGCCTTGGGTCAGCCAGAGCCCTCTTATCTGGGAGAACCGGGTTTGATTCCCCACTCCTCCACTTGCAGCTGCTGGAATGGCCTTGGGTCAGCCAGAGCTCTCTTATCTGGGAGAACCGGGTTTGATTCCCCACTCCTCCACTTGCAGCCGCTGGAATGGCCTTGGGTCAGCCAGAGCTCTCTTATCTGGGAGAACCGGGTTTGATTCCCCACTCCTCCACTTGCAGCCGCTGGAATGGCCTTGGGTCAGCCAGAGCTCTCGTAGGAGTTGTCCTTGAAAGGGCAGCTGCTGTGAGAGCCCTCTCAGCCCCCCCCCCACCTCCCAGGGTGTCTGTTGAGGGGGAGGAAGATAAAGGAGATTGTGAGCCACTCTGAGATTCGGAGTGGAGGGCGGGATATAAATCCAATATCATCATCTCCTCCTCCTCTATCCAGGATGTCCGAGCTGCACAGATCTACTGGAGGATGCCGCAAACTGTGATTTAAACCTCCGCAGAGCTCAAGGGCAGGCAAAATAAATCACCTGGGCGTCGGGGTCCTGCTGCTGCTGACGGACTCGCTTCCCACAACGCTCACGCCGGGGGGTTTGTACAGCTGAGACGGGGCAAGGAAGCGGCTGGGATCGGTGGGCTCTTTGGCTCCCTGGGCAGGCAAACCGGCACTGAAGCTCACGTCCGTGTTTGGGATGGAGCTGCTGCTGTCATAGGTTTCGGACAGAGGTTCCAGAACAAGCGACGCCTGGAAGGAAAGAATCAAAAGGGATCCAACGAGAGATTTCTAAGATCTTGGGATACGAATTTAAACAAAGTTGCAGAGACTTTTCTGTCGGGATTACAAATGGAAACATTTCCAAAAGAAGATAGAACTGTAATCTGGTATTTGCTCTCAGCTGCTAGGACATTGTATGCGCAGTTGTGGAAGCAAGAAAAAATACCAGAGAAATGGGATTGGATTGTAAAGGTTATGACATGGAGTGAAATGGACAAATTAACAATATTATTAAGAGATTAGGGTTTGTAGAATCTTTCGGGCTCAAGTGCCGTGTTCTACTGGAGAAAGTTTTTCTTCCAGACGTTTTGTTCTCAGCTGCGGAGAACATCCTCAGTGGTGTTGCTGCAACGCCACTGAGGATGTTCTCCGCAGCTGAGAACGAAACGTCTGGAAGAAAAACTTTCTCCAGTAGAACACGGCACTTGAGCCCGAAAGATTCTACAAACCCTAATGATGTTACCAGCCGTGAAAACCTGAAATCTTTGATAATATTAAGAGACTATGATTTAGAAGTTTTTAAGATGGCGTGGAAAAAGTTCAGAAGATACGTAGAAAAAGTGGAAAATAAAAGGACATTGGACAATCTTTGATAATGGTTAAGTACAAGAGGGAGGAGGATATTAATTCTGGTTCTTATTAATTAAGGGTACCTTTAATATTAAGATTTTAAGTATATAACACCGGCGGGGGTGAAGTAACGGGGGAGGCGTGGGTAGAAAGTATGGGATAGATTAAAAAAAAAGAAGTAATTATTAATGAAGTAAGAAATTGAAATTTATTACCATATGTTACTAATAAAATTGTTGGGGGAAAAAAAGGGATTTTCTTTCCCATCCGGAAAACTGAGGAGAGATGGAGTGTCTATCATGCAGAAATCTCTTTCCCCTCCGCCTTGCAACAGATACGTTTCTGAGCCCCGTTTGTCTACTGGTGTCGCTTAAACCGGTGGCTCCCGACATTCTTGGCACCAGGGACCAGTTTCGTGGAAGACAATTTTTCCATGGACCGGTGTGGGGTGCTGACGTTTTTGCCATACCAGACTGCCCCCCCCACCCACTACCCCATCCCTATCCCACCCCCTGTGCAAGCACCAGCTTTTCTGACTCTGGGGTGATGTTGCTTTCACAACATTTTCACAGCAGACTTTTTACCGGGGGAGGGGGGGTTGCCCTTGCCTTCCCCAATCCTCTACGCTTTCCCCCCAGCAAGATGGGTCCTCATTTTACCGACCTCGGAAGGATGGAAGGCTGAGTCAACCTTGAGCCAGTGACCAGAACCCAGCTTCCGCAGGGATCGAACTCAGGTCATGAGCAGAGGGCTCTGACTGCAGTACTGCGGCATTACCACTCCGCACCACAGGGTCTTTAAACGATGATGATGATATTGGATTTATATCCCGCCCTCCTCTCCGAATTTCAGAGCAGCTCACAATCTTCTATATCTTCTCCCCCCACAACAGACACCCTGTGAGGTGGGTGGGGCTGAGAGAGCTCTCCCAGAAGCTGCCCTTTCAAGAACAACTCCCGCAAGAGCTGTGGCTAACCCAAGGCCATTCCAGCAGGTGCAAATGGAGAAGAAGATATTGGATTTATGGCTCTCCAGGGTCTCAGGTTGAGGTCTTTCCCACCACCTCCTGTCTGGTCCTTTTAACTGGAGATGCCGGGGATTGAACCTGTGATCTTCTGCATGCTGAGCAGATGCTCTGCCACTGAGAGACCGCCCCTCCCCTTTTTTATGAACATCTGAAGCTGCCTTCTACTGAATCAGACCCTGGGTCCATCAAAGTCAGTCTTGTCTACTCAGACTGGCAGTGGCTCTCCAGGGTCTCCAGCTGAGGTTCTTCACGCCTACTTGCCTGGACCCTTTTTAGTTGGAGATGCCAGGGACTGAACCTGGGACCTTCTGCTTACCAAGCAGATGCTCTACCACTGAGCCACAGCCCCATCCATGGCTCTCCAGGGTCTCAAGCTGAGATTATTCACGCCTACTTGCCTGGACCCTTTTTAGTTGGAGATTCCAGGGATTGAACCTGGGACATTCTGCTTACCGAGCAGATGCTCTATCACTGAGCCACAGCCCCATTCATGGCTCTCCAGGGTTTCAAGCTGAGGTTCTTCATGCCTACTTGCCTGGACCCTTTTTAGTTGGATACCGGGGATTGAACCTGGGACCTTCTGCTTACCAAGCAAATGCTCTACCACCAAGCCACAGCCCCATTCATGGCTCTCCAGGGTCTCAAGCTGAGGTTATTCACGCCTACTTGCCTGGACCCTTTTTAGTTGGAGATGCCGGGGCTTGAACCTGGGATCTTCTGCTTACCAAGCAGATGCTCTACCACTGAGCTACAGCCCCACTATATGGCTCTCCAGGGTCTCAAGCTGAGGTCTTTCCCATCGTCTACTGCCTGGTCCTTTTAACTGGAGATGCCGGGGATTGAACCTGTGACCTTCTGCTTACCAAGCAGATGCTCTACCACTGAGCCACCGTCCCCTCACCATGCCTCTGTCTCGCTCCGCAGCCCGGTTGCTAACAGGCCATGGACCAGGGGTTGGAGTCCCCCCGGCTTAAACCATGCCAGCCATGTTCAGAAAAACATTAGGCAGGAAAAGGCTTTGGAGCTACCTGCAGCTCTCCCATCTTCTCGGAGGTCGGGGACACAATGGTGAAAAACCCGCTGATCGGGTGACTTGGAGACAGCTGCGAAAGCCCGCACATCTGAACGCGCCCGATGGGGAGGTGGTCGGTTCTGGTCATGACTTCCAGTACAAGAGCACCCATGTCTACAGAAAACAAAAGGGGAGAAATGAATGGGCTCCCATAAAAGAATGCATTTATACTCACAAATGTAGAAAGCGGCAGGTGAAACATCTCAGGTGCCATCTAGGTTAAAAAACCCAGACTTTTGGGTTCTGTCTTTTAAACATCTCTCTACAGCACCCATCAAACTGACATCCTCTAACAAGGCAGAACAAGATTTTTGGAACAAAGCCGCATTAAGACACGTCGTTCAGATGCTTTGTAAGTTTCCTTCCTCCCAGCAGGACGCCCTGGTAGTCCAGGATTCAAAGAAAACCTAAAGGGCACCATTTGAGTTTTTAAGAAGAAGTCTGAGGATTTATATCCAGCTCTTCTCTCTGAAGCAGACACTCAGAGCGGCTTACAATCTCCTATGTCTTCTCTCCCCCACAACAGGCACCCTGTGAGGTGGGTGGGGCTGAGAGGGCTCTCACAGCAGCTGCCCTTTCAAGGACAACCTCCGCCAGAGCTATGGCTAACCCAAGGCCATTCCTGCAGCTGCAAGTGGAGGAGTCGGGAATCAAACCTGGTTCTCCCAGATAAGGGAAGAAGATTGCAGATTTATACCCCACCCTTCTCTCTGAAGCAGAGCGGCTTACAATCTCCTCCCCCCACAACAGACACCCTGTGGGGTAGGGTGGGGCTGAGAACTCTCACAGAAGCTGCCTTTTCAAGGACAACTCCTGCGAGAGCTATGGCTGACCCAAAGCCATTCCAGCAGGTGCAAGTGGAAGAGTGGGGGAATCAAACCCGGTTCTCCCAGATAAGAGAGCTATGGCTGACCGAAAGGCCATTCCAGCAGCTGCAAGTGGAGGAGCGGGGAATCAAACCCGGTTCTCCCGGATAAGAGAGCTCTGGCTGACCCAAGAGCCATTCCAGCAGCTGCAAGTGGCTCTCTTATCTGGGAGAACCAGGTTTGATTCCCCACTCCTCCACTCGCAGCTGCTGGAATGTCCTTGGGTCAGCCATTGCTCTCTTATCTGGGAGAACCGGGTTTGATTCCCCACTCCTCCCCTTGAAGTTGCTGGAATGGCCTTGGGTCAGCCAGAGCTCTCTTATATGGGAGAACCAGATTTGATTCCCCCACTCCTCCACTTGCAGCTGCAGGAATGGTCTTGGGTCAGCAGAGCTCTCTTATCCGGGAGAACCGGGTTTGATTCCCCACTCCTCCACTTGCAGCTGTTGGAATGGCCTTGGGTCAGCCATTGCTCTCTTATCTGGGAGAAACGGGTTTGATTCCCCACTCCTCCCCTTGAAGTTGCTGGAATGGTCTTGGGTCAGCCAGACCATATGGGAGAACCGGGTTTGATTCCCCCACTCCTCCACTTGCAGCTGCAGGAATGGCCTTGGGGTAAGCCAGAACTCTCGCAGTTGTCCTTGAAAGGGCAGCTTCTGGGAGACCCCTCTCAGCCCCACCCACCTCACAGTGTGTCTGTTGTGGGGGATGGGGAGATCAAGGAGATTGTGAGCCGCTCTGAGACACAAGAGTGTTGGATGGGCCATTGGCTTGCTCCAACATGGCTTCTCTTTTGTTCTTATGTCTGGGGCTGGTGATGCTCTGTATTCTAGGTGCTTGGGGGGGGCACAGTCAGAGGGCTTCTAGTGTCCTGGCCCCACTCATGCACCTCCTGATAGCACCTGGGTATTTCTGGTCACTGTGTGACACACAGAGTGTAGGACTGGATGGGTCATTGGCCTGATCCAACATGGCTTCTCTTAGGTTCTTATGTCCGGGGCAATGATGCTCTGTATTCTTGGTGCTGTGGGGGGCACAGTGGGAGAGCTTCTGGTGTCCTGGCTCCACTGATGGACCTCCTGATGGCACCTGGGTTGTATTGGTCACTGTGTGACACAGAGTGTAGGACTGGATGGGGCACTGGCCTGATCCAACATGGCTTCTCTTATGTTGTTATATCTGCGGCAGTGATGCTCTGTATTCTTAGTGCTTGGGGTGGTGGGGGGCACCTAGTGTCCTGGCCCCACTGATGCACCTCCTGATAGCACCTGGGTTTTCTTGGCCTGTGTGACAGAGTGTTGGATGGGACATTGGCTTGATCCAGCATGGCTTCTCTTTTATGTTTTCTTATGTTCTTATTTTCCCAGGTCATTGGCTAACGTTCATTTCTAGTTCTGCTTCAGGAAATCCCCAACCAAACAGACAGAATTTTTACAATCCAAGGACTCCAGTCCCCACATACCTGTCAGGTAGGAGGTAAACTGCTTGGGACCACACCGAATTGGGTAGCGGGTGGCAGTCCTGAAAGCTTTTCGTTCGACCTGAGAAGTGCCCCTGGGGACAAAGATGGTGCCATCGGACGTTTCTCCCCACCACCTCACTCGCACCACAGTAGAAGCTGGAGGTTTGGCCACCGTCCATAGGATTTTGCTAACGGTCAGCTTTAGAAAGCAACGTAGCTGTCCTTCCACAAGAGGCGGCAGACTGGTGGAGGGGGAGATGTCGCTAAGGCCTGTGGAAAAAAGCAAGAGAAGAGGCATTAGGATTGATGATGGAGCTCTCCAAAGAGTTTACCTGCATCGGCGCTGAAGAAGAAGACCGTAGATTTATACCCCGGCCTCTCTCTGAATCAGTCTCAGAGCGGGTTACAATCTCCTTCCCGCACAAAAGACACCCTGTGAGGCGGGTGGAGCTGAGAGAGCTCTCCCAGAAGTTGCCTTTTCAAGGACAGCTCTGCGAGAGCTCCGGCTGACCCAAGACTATTCCAACAGCTGCAAGAGGAGAAGTGGGGAATCAAACCCGGTTCTCTCAAAGAGCTCCGGCTGACCCAAGGCCATTCCAACAGTTGCAAGTGGAGAAGTGGGGAATCAAGCCCGGTTCTCCAGAGAAGAGTCCACACACTTCACCAACGCACCAAACTGCTGCATTCTGGGCCACTGCCTACCAGCTCTGTACGGCTCTGCTCAGCTCTGTACGGCTTTGCTCACTGTGCTGGATTCCTCGTCTGAGGAAGTGTGCTCAAGAGCACACGAAAGCTTCTGTTCTAAATAAAAACTGGTTGGTCTTAAAGGTGCCACTTGACTCCTGCTTTGTTCAGCTGCTTCAGACCAACGTGGCTGCCCGCTTGGATCTATCTACATCAGAGAAAAAGATAAGCATCTCTTAGAAAACAAAAAACTTGGGAAGCTATACATAAGAACATAAGAGAAGCCATGTTGGATCAGGCCAATGGCCCCTCCAGTCCAACACTCTGTGTCACATAAGGACATAAGAGAAGCCCTGTTGGATCAGGCCAGTGGCCCCTCCAGTCCAACACTCTGAGGCACATAAGAGAAGCCCTGTTGGATCAGGCCAATGGCCCATCCAGTCCAACACTCTGTGTCACATAAGAACATAAGAGAAGCCATGTTGGATCAGGCCAGTGGCCCATCCAGTCCAACACTCTGTGTCACATAAGAACATAAGAGAAGCCCTGTTGGATCAGGCAAGTGGCCCCTCCAATCCAACACTCTGTGTCACATAAGAACATCAGAGAAGCCATGTTGGATCAGGCCAATGGCCCCTCCAGTCCAACACTCTGTGTCACATAAGAACATAAGAGAAGCCATGTTGGATCAGGCCAATGGCCCCTCCAGTCCAACACTCTGTGTCACATAAGAACATAAGAGAAGCCATGTTGGATCAGGCCAATGGCCCCTCCAGTCCAACACTCTGTGTCACATAAGAACATAAGAGAAGCCATGTTGGATCAGGCCAGTGGCCCATCCAGTCCAACACTCTGTGTCACATAAGAACATAAGAGAAGCCATGTTGGATCAGGCCAATTGGCCATCCAGTCCAACACTCTGTGTCACACAGCGGCCCAAAAAAATTATACACACACACACACACTGTGGCTAATAGCCACTGATGGACCCCTGCTCCATATTTTTATCTAAACCCCTCTTGAAGTTGGCTATGCTTGTGGCCGCCACCACCTCCCGTGGCAGTGAATTCCACATGTTAATCACCCTTTGGGTGAAGAAGTACTTCCTTTTATCTGCTTTAACCTGTCTGCTCAGCAATTTCATCGAATGCCCAGGAGTTCTTGTATTGTGAGAAAGGGAGAAAAGTACTTCTTTCTCTACTTTCTCCATCCCTCTATCATGTCACCCCGCAGTCGACGTTTCTCCAAGCTAAAGAGCCCCAAGCGTTTCAACCTTTCTTCATAGGGAAAGTGTTCCAGCGCTTTAATCATTCTAGTTGCCCTTCTCTGGACTTTCTCCAATGCTATAATATCCTTTTTGAGGTGCGGCGACCAGGACTGCACACAGTATTCCAAATATACACAGCGTTGTATTCTAAAAAGAGAAAAAGGGGCGTAGCTATGTACATTAGTGAAAGATTTAAGTCAACATGTGTCTATATGGCAGAAGATGCGAGGTCTTTACTTGTTGAGATACAAAGAGATGAGCAAAAATTTTTAATAGTAAACGTTTATGCACCAAATGAAAATCACGAACCGTTCTATAATAAACTACAACAAACCCTGCAGCTGTACGACTACGAAAATATCTGTGTAATTGGGGACCTTAATGCAGTTTTTGACAATTTGGAAGATAGAAAGTCTAGCAGTTTTTAGTTTAGTTTATTTATGATTTATATCCCGCCCTTCCCACCAAGTGGCTCAGGGCGGCTTACAGCATATAAAATCTAACGTGGAGATATAAAAAATTTAAACATGTTACACAATTTACACAGTTAAAACAGTTAAAAACATTAGAAAACATACAGCGGTCTAATAAACTACACTCAGTTTCGGATGCCGGTTAGTTATAAGCCAGCCGGAAGAGGGCTGTCTTGCAGGCCCTGCGGAACTGGGCAAGGTCCCGCAGGGCCCTCACCTCTTCCGGCAGCTGGTTCCACCAAGAAGGGGCCATTACGGAGAAGGCCCTATCCCTAGTAGATTTCAGGCGGGCTTCCTTTGGCCCAGGGACAACGAGAAGATTTTGGGTTCCCGATCTCAGTACTCTCTGGGGAACATGTGGGGAGAGACGGTGCCTCAGGTGGGCAGGTCCTAGGCCATATAGGGCTTTAAAGGTGATGACCAGCACCTTGTACCGGACTCGGTAGGTTATTGGCAGCCAGTGCAGAGCCCGGAGCCCCGGCCAAATGTGCTCCCATCTTGGGAGCCCCAATAACAACCGGGCAGCGGCGTTCTGCAGGCAAGTAAAGACGAAAGGACAATGATTATCCAAAAGCTTTATGAGAATGGTGGATGAATATAAGATGTCAGATGCTTGGAGAACTCGCAACCCCTCTGCAAAAAACTTTACCTTCTCTTCCGAAAGACATGAATCTTGGTCCCGAATTGACATGGCCTGGCTTACCATGGGAATGATGAGAGATCTCTCAGATGTTAAAATATTGGCAAGAACCTTTGCAGATCACAGCCCTACATTACTGGTGTGGAAAAATCAACCTAGAAACTTGAGATGGAGGCTAAATACTTCATGATTGTACAATGAACACTGAAGTAGAAAAAGAATTGACATTTTTCTTTAAAGTTAATACCATAGAGGAGTCATCACCAAATATTATCTGGGATACTAGTAAAGCTTATTTTAGAGGTTTGGCAATCAAATTTAATGCACGGCAGAGGAAATTTAAGAGGAAAAAACACGAAGAAACACTGGCAAAGCTTAAAGAAGATGTTCTTAAAAAGAATCCTGGTATTAAGACTTTGAAGAGGGAGATACAGTTGTTACAACACCAGATGATACTTTTATACTTAGAGGAGATGGCAAGAAAAATTAAATACGCAAGAAAAAATTTTTTTGAACATGCAAATAAGCCGGGATGATGGCTAGGGTTGGCAAGTCCAATTCAAGAAATATCTGGGGACTTTGGGGGTGGAGCCAGGAGACATTGGAGGCGGAGCCAGAAGCAAGGGTGTAACAAGCATAATGGAACTCCAAGGGAGTTCTGGCCATCACATTTAAAGGGACCGCGCACCTTTTTAAATGCCTTCCCTCCATTGGAAACAATGAAGGATCGGGGCACCTTCTTTTGGAGCTCATAGAATTGGACCCCCCAGAATTGGACTGTTGTGTTCCCCTATGGTATGGAATAGGGGGACACAACTATTTCAAGAATCATTTAATAAGAAAGTCTTTAATTGCTGTGTGGGAAAAAACAAGAAGATCTTTGAATGATAAGATCCCGAATTGGGTGACCCCATTTGTCAATACCCCCATTTGAGTGAGCCCCATTTGTCAATACACGAGATATCATTAACATATGAAGTCCTGTTGGATTAGAACAAGCACTCAATTAGCTGATCAGAATATTACCCTAGATTGGTGGAGAATGGCCCCAAAAAAGTCTAGACATAATAGGGATAAAGAAAAGGGCTTCTACCTGAAAGAAACTGTGTTTGATAAATTCTTTCTAAAGACCGAGGTAAAAATTAGTAAACTATATAAATTCCTCCTCCAGTTATAAATGCAGGATGAGGTAGTTAAAGATGTAATGATTAAATGGGCTAGAAATATTGACCATGTAATTCATTTGGAAGAGTGGGCTCAGATTTGGCATTCCAAATACTAAGTCAACATCATTTAAAGAAAATATTTATAAAATTATATACAGATGGTATATGACCCCAGCGGAGTTAGCAAAGATGTTTGCAGGCTTATCTAACAAATGTTGGAAATGTGAGAATAATTTGGGAACGTTTTTTCAAGTATGGTGGTCTTGTAAAAGAGTGAAGGAATTTTGGACAAAAGCCCATGAAATACTCCAAAAAAATGTTAAAAACTGTAATTCAAGCCAGAGATATTTCTTTTAAATTTATTGCCAGATAAAAAGGGGAAAATCCAGAAGCATTTGATAGTCCACGTTACTACGGCTGCAAGGATTTTGTTAGCGCAGTACTGGAAAAGAAATGAAATGCCGACAATGGATGAATTAATTGTAAAAATAATAGACACAGTCCTAATGGAAATCAACCCAGACTGTTCCCTGGAAGGTCAGATGCTGAAGCTGAAGCTCAAATACTCTGGCCACCAAATGAGAAGGGAGCACTCACTGGAGAAGACTCTTGAGAGTCCCTTGGACTGCAAGAAGATCGGATCAGTCAGTCCTAAGGGAAATCAACCCAGACTGTTCCCTGGAAGGTCAGATGCTGAAGCTGAAGCTCAAATACTTTGGCCACCGAATGAGAAGGGAGCCCTCACTGGAGAAGACTCTTGAGAGTCCCTTGGACTGCAGAAAGATCCAATCAGTCAGTCCTAAGGGAGATCAACCCAGACTGTTCCCTGGAAGGTCAGATGCTGAAGCTGAAGTTCAAATCCTTTGGCCACTAAATGAGAGAGGAGCACTCCCTGGAGAAGACTCTTGAGAGTCCCTTGGACTGCAAGAAGATCCAGTCAGTCAGTCCTAAGGGAAATCAACCCAGACTGTTCCCTGGAAGGTCAGATGATGAAGATGATGCTCAAATACTTTGGCCACCCAGTGAGAAGGGAGCACTCCCTGGAGAAGACTCTTGAGAGTCCCTTGGATGGCAAGAAGATCCAGTCAGTCAGTCCTAAGAGAAATCAACCCTGACTGAAGGAGCACTTCATGGAGAAGACCCTGATGCTGGGAAAGACAGAAGCCAAAGAAGAAGGGGACGGCAAATGATGAGATGGCTGGACAGTGTTACTGATGTAACAAACACGAATTTGGGCAGACGTCAGAGTATGGTGGAAAACAGGAGGGCCTGGCGTGACTTTGTCCATGGGTCGCAAAGAGTCTGACTAGACTGTGCGACTGAACAACAACAAAAAGTAGACACAGCTGAAATGGATAAACTTTCTAATCTGTTAAGAATCAAACTGAAGAAGTATGTCGATGAAAACTGGAATTTATTTTATTAGTGGTTAACAAAGGGATGAATTGTTATAACTGAGAGAGACAAATGAACGTCACCAAAATAGGAAGAAGAATTGCAGATTTATACCCCACCCTTCTCTCTGAAACAGAGACTCAGACCGGCTTACAATCTCCTATATCTTCTCTCCCACAACAGACACCATGTGAGGTGGGGGCAGCTGAGAGGGCTCTCACAGCAGCTGCCCTTTCAAGGACAACCTCTGCCAGAGCTATGGCAGACCCAAGGCCATTGCAGAAGCTGCAAGCGGAGGAGTGTGGAATCCAACCCGGTTCTCCCACATAAGAGTCCACGCACTTAACCACTACACCAAACTGGCTCTCCTAGATAATATGTATATGCTGGTTGAGAGATAGCAACTTATTTTTGATGTTAAGACTTATTTTTAGGCAAGAAAGTGAGGTTGTACGTATATATGCTCATAGTGAGTTTCACCCTATCCCCTATCTCATAAGAACATAAGAGAAGCCATGTTGGATCAGGCCAATGGCCCATCCAGTCCAACACTCTGTGTCACACAGTGGCCAATATATATGTGTGTGTGTGTGTGTGTGTGTATATATATATATACACACACACACACACATACATATATATACTGTGGCTAATAGCCACTGATGGACCTCTGCTCCATATTTTTATCCAATCCCCTCTTAAAGCTGGCTATGCTTGTAGCCGCCGCCGCCTCCTGTGGCAGTGAATTCCACATGTTAATCTCCTTTTTATGTTGCAATTCGTCCTTTTTCGTTTGTTTGCATCTGTTATTGTTTGCGCTCTGTAACCGAAAAATAAAATAATGATATAGGTATGGAATCACTCCATAGGGAATAATGGAGTGCCCAGCAGACATTTTTTCTCCCCCCCCGCCCGATTTTCTGATGACCCCTGAAGCGGGGAGAGGGGCCTCCAAACCGGGGGATCCCCTGCCCCCACCTGGGGATTGGCAACCCTACTTTGGGGGGTGGAGCCAGGAGACACTGGGGGTGGAGCCAGGAGCAAGGGTGCGACCAGCATAATTGAACTCCAAAGGGAGTTCTGGCCATCCCACTTAAAGGGACCGCACACCTTTTAAATGCCTCCCCTCCACTGGAAATAATGAAGGATGGGGGCACCTTCTTTGGGGGCTCACAGAACTGACCCCCTGGTCCAATCTTTTGGAAATTTGGAAGGTATGTTGAGGAGAGGCACTGGATGCCATGCTGCAAATTTGGCGCCTCTACCTCTAAAAACAGCCCCCCCCCCCCAAGAGATCAACTCTCCATTCTCCCCTCTTTGGAATCGGTCTCCCCAGCCTAGGGAATGATGGGGCAGGTATTCCCCTCCCCTCCCCCTCTTTCTGACGGCCCTGAAGCCGGGGGGGAGGGGAGGGCCTCCAAAACCGGGGGATCCCCCGCCCCCACCTGGGGATTGGCAACCCAATTCGCCTCGGATTCGAACCCAGGGCTCTGAAGCCGCCCTTCGGCTCACCCTTCCGTTTGCGTCCAGGGCCGGTCCGAACCGAGCCGCTCTTGGCCGCCTTCCTCTGCTTCATCCTCTTCCCGGGCCGAAAGTAGGCCCGAAGCCGCTTCCCGCTGCTTAGCAACGGCCGGCGGCCCCGCAAGGCCCTCTGGGAAAAGAGCGGCAACGGCGGGGAAAGAACCGGGCGGGCGCTATCAGTCCTCTTGGAACTACAGCCCCCAGAAGGCTCTGCGAGGCCCCGAGCGGGAACTTCGATTGATGAAAAGGGAATTCCCATCTCTATGGCAACAGAGAGCCCGGGCCTTGGTTTCCCAGGAGGCTGCAGGAGGAAAGGATGAGGCAACTTCCGGTTATCACCTCTTCTGTAATCCAGGCTCAATTGCTCTCTGGCCATGAAGAAAGGATTCTGATTTAGGCTTGGACCAGGGGTGGCCGAACTGTGGTTCTTTTGCTCATATTGTGTGGCTCTGGAAGTCCCCACTGCCCCATCAGCTGTCTTGGAGAAGGCATTGGTCTCGTTCAATCACTTCTCCAAGCAGCTTGGAAAATGTATTTAAGCTGCTTTCTTTCCACCTCTCCCAGTTTAGTGTAGTGGTTAAGTGCGTGGACTCTTACCTGGGAGAACGGGGTTTGATTCCCCACTCCTCCACTTGCAGCTGCTGGAATGGCCTGGGTCAGCCATAGCTCTCTTATCTGGGAAAACAGGGTTTGATTCCCCACTCCTCCACTTGCACCTGCTGGAATGGCCTTGGGTCAGCCACTGCTCTCTTATCTGGGAGAAACGGGTTTGATTCCCCACTCCTCCACTGGCAGCTGCTGGAATGGCCTTGGGTCAGCCAGAGCTCTTATCTGGGAGAACCGGGTTTGATTCCCCACTCCTCCACTTGCAGCTGCTGGAATGGCCTTGGGTCAACCAGAGCTCTCTTATCTGGGAGAACCGGGTTTGATTCCCCAATCCTCCACTTGCACCTGCTGGAATGGCCTTGGGTCAGCCAGAGCTCTCTTATCTGGGAGAAACGGGTTTGATTCCCCACTCCTCCACTGGCAGCTGCTGGAATGGCCTTGGGTCAGCCAGAGCTCTTATCTGGGAGAACCGGGTTTGATTCCCCACTCCTTCACTTGCACCTGCTGGAATGGCCTTGGGTCAGCCAGAGCTCTCACAGAACTGTCCTTGAAAGGGCAGCTTCTATCAGAGCTCTCTCAGCTCCACCCACCTCACTGGGTGTCTGTTGAGGGGGATAGGAAGGTAAAGGAGATTGTAAACCGCTGAGACTGAGATTTAGATGGCGGGGATATAAATCCAATATCTTCTTATCTTTTCCTCTCCCTCCATCTATTTGCCCGCCTGCCTGCCAGCCTCCCTCTTCTTGGGAAGAAGACGACTACATTGGATTTATATTCCGCCCGCCACTCAGAGCAGTTCACAATCTCCTTTATCTTCCTCCCCCACAACAGACACCCTGTGAGGTGGGTGGGGCTGAGAGGGCTCTCACAGCAGCTGCCCTTTCAAGGACAACTCCTACGAGAGCTATGGCCGACCGACGGCCATTCCAGCAACTGCAAGTGGAGGAGTGGGGAATCAGACCTTATTTTCCCAGATAAGAGTCCACACACTCAACCACTACACCAGGGGTGGCCAAACTTGCTTAACATAAGAGCCACAAAGAATAAACATCAGATGTCTGAGAGCCACAAGACATGAACATCAGATGTTTGAGAGCAGACAGGAAGAAAGAAAGATAGATAGATTTTGGGGGGAGAGTGGTGGAAAGAAAGCAGCTTTAACTTTAAATGCGTACTCCAAGCTGCCGGCTTGCTTGGCTTGGATAAATGATTTAAAGACAGAAATGCCTCCCCTAAGGCAGCCAACAGGGCAGCGGGTGCTTTCAGAGCCACACAATATGTGTGAAAGAGCCACATGTCCGTCCCAGTTTGGCCACCCCCTGCAGTACATGAAACCAGCTGTCATAGTGTGGGTCTCACAGGTGGGTCTTTCACACATATTGTAAGGCTTTTGAAGTACCACCGCCGACCTTGTTGGCTAGCTTGAAGAAGGCATTTCTCTCTCAATCCTTTCTCCATACCAAGCCAGCCTGCAGCTTGGAGCATGCATTGAAAGTTAAAGTTGCTTTCTTTCCATCTCCCTCTCCCTCCATCCATTTGACTTCCTTCCTTCCTTCCTTCCTTCCTTCCTTCCTTCCTTCCTTCCTTCCTTCCTTCCTTCCTTCCTTCCTTCCTTCCTTCCTTCCTTCCTTCCTCCCTTCCTCATCTGACGTTCACGTCTTTCTAATCTCAAACATCAGACGTTGGTTCTATGTGGCTCTTAGGTTAAAGCAAGTTTGGCCGCCCTTGGCCTGCCCTGTCTACACCCGAGCCGCGAAAAGACTCCATTTCCCATAATGCCCTTCGCGTCCCACCCACAAAAATTTCAGCATCGAATTTCCCCCCTCCCCGTTATTCACTCCCTGTTACCCCCTCAGTTCCTCGCAAACTCCATTTCCCATAATGCTCCGCAGACACTTCCGGATAGCGTCACGCGTCCCAGACCCTCTTCTCCCTGCACTTCCATCAGAGCTGAACTTCACTTCCCGTCGGTCCCCGCGGCCGGGAGCCCTCACTTCCGGCGGGGAGCGAGCGCGCAGGGGCTGCTGGGAGCGGCTGGCCGGCGGCTCCTTCTGGGCGGGAGGGCGGGGGCCGGATCCTGCCCGCCGCCTCTCGCCATGTCCACCTGGAGAAGCAGCTGCAGCTGGGCCGCCTGCCGCCCCGCCCGCCCGGCCCCTCGGGGGGCAGCGGCCAGGCCCTGCCCAAGATGCGCATGGGGTAGGAGGGGGCGAACCCGCGGGGGGGGAAGGGTATGACGTCATCGGGGCCGGGAGGGGCGTGGCTCCCTTGCAAAGGGTGACGTCAGGGGGCGTGGCCGGGGCTCTTTGCAAAGCAAGGAGTGGGGGGGGGGGTTGCATCTTGGGGTGGTGGTTATTGCATTAAAAGGAGGGTTGCTCCCAGTGGGGGAATCCTTAGAAATAGGCACCTGGATGGCATCTCCAAAGGGCATCTAGTCCAGCCCCCCTGCACAGTGTCGGGAAATGCACAGCTACCTCCGCCCCATTCCTCCACTCCCTTCCACTCACTCCCCCACTCACTCCCCCCATTCCCCCCCATATATCCCCTGCTGTTGCTCCTAGTGGGGGAATCCTTAGAAATATGCCCCTGGATGGGATCTCCAAAGGTCATCTAGTCCAGCCCCCCTGCACAGTGCTCAAAGTGGGGGAATCCTTAGAACTATACATCTAAAAGGGAGCTCCAAAGGGTATCTAGTCCAGCCTCCTTGCACAGTGTTAGGAAATGCTCAGCTACCTCCGCCCCATTCCCCCACTTACTTCCACTCACTCCCCCCATTCCCCACCATTTACCGCTACTATTGCTCACAGTAGGGGAATCCTTAGAAATATTCACCTGGGAGGGATCTCCAAAGGTCATCTAGTCCAGCCCCCCTGCACAGTGCTCACTGTGGGGGAATCTTTAGAAATATTCACCTGGGAGGGATCTCTAAAGGTCATCTAGTCCAGCCCCCCTGCACAGTGCTCACTGTGGGGGAATCTTTAGAAATATTCACCTGGGAGGGATCTCCAAAGGTCATCTAGTCCAGACCCCCTGCACAGTGCTCACTTTGAGGGAATCTTTAGAAATATTCACCTGGGAGGGATCGCCAAAGGTCATCTAGTCCAGCCCCCCTGCACAGTGCTCACTGTGGGGGAATCTTTAGAAATATTCACCTGGGAGGGATCTCTAAAGGTCATCTAGTCCAGCCCCCCTGCACAGTGCTCACTGTGGGGGAATCTTTAGAAATATTCACCTGGGAGGGATCTCTAAAGGTCATCTAGTCCAGCCCCCCTGCACAGTGCTCACTGTGGGGGAATCTTCAGCAATATTCACCTGGGAGGGATCTCCAAAGGTCATCTAGTCCAGCCCCCCTGCGCAGTGTAGGAAATGCACAGCTACTGCCACCCCATCCCCCCACTCCACCCATTCCCCACCATTTACCGCTGCTGTATTGCATTAAAAGGAGGGTTTGCCCATAGTAGGGGAACCCTTAGTAAAGCACCTGGAAGGGAGCTCCAGAGGTCATCTAGTCCAACCCCCCTGCACAGTGTAGGAAATGCACAGCTACCTCCACTCCATTCCCTCGCTCCCCACCATTTCCCCACCACTTCCCCCATTCTCCACCATTTATCCCTCCTGTATTAGGATGGTGCGTAGTAGCGATGATATTTAAGGCATATGCAATATCTGTTGACAGTCTTCACAACAATCCTTCAAGGTATTAAAATTTAAGCAAGGGAGTTTAGGGTACCTTGACAACATTTGAATCGAATGTTAGCTTTTGGTTGCCAGAACCAAAAGGCAAATGCAATTTTGAGCTGTATCAACAGAAGTCTAGTGACCAGGTCACGTGATGTGATGATATCGCTTTACTCTGCTCTGGTAAGACCTCACCTGGAGTATTGTGTTCAGTTTTGGGCACCACATTTTAAGAAGGATCTAGACAAGCTGGAAGGGGTCCAGAGGAGGGCGACGAAGATGGTGAGGGGTCTGGAGACCAAGTCCTATGAAGAAAAGTTGAAGGAGCTGGGGATGTTTAGCCTGGAGAGGAGGCAGCTGAGAGGTGATAGGATCACAATCTTCAAGTACTTAAAGGGCTGTTGTATAGAGGATGGGGTGGAACTGGAGCTGGGGCGGATGGGGTGGTCCAGAAGGTAGGACCAGAACCAGCGGGTTGAAATTAAATCAATAGAGTTTCTGGCTCAACTTGAGAAAGAACTTCCTGACCTTTAGAGCGGTTCCTCAGTGGAACAGGCTTCCTTGGGAGGTGGTGGGCTCTGCTTCCTTGGAGGTTTTTAAATGGGGGCTAGATGGCCGTCTGACAGCAATGAGGATCCTGTGAATTTAGGGGGCAGTATTTGTGAGTTTCCTGCATTGTGCGGGGGGGTTGGACTAGATGACCCTCGAGGTCCCTTCCAACTCTGTGATTCCTGACACTTAGAGCGGTTCCTCAGTGGAACAGGCTTCCTTGGGAGGTGGTGGGCTCCAGTTTGGTGTAGTGGTTAAGTGTGCGGACTCTTATCTGGGAGAACCGGGTTTGATTCCCCACTCCTCCACTTGCACCTGCTGGAATGGCCTTGGGTCAGCCAGAGCTCTCTTATCTGGGAGAACCGGGTTTGATTCCCCACTCCTCCACTTGCAGCTGCTGGAATGGCCTTGGGTCAGCCAGAGCTCTGGCAGAGGTTGTCCTTGAAAGGGCAGCTGCTGTGAGAGCCCTCTCCAGCCCCACCCACCTCACAGGGTGTCTGTTGTGGGGGAGGAAGGTAAAGGAGATTGTAAAGGAGATTGTGAGCCGCTCTGAGACTCTTCGGAGTGGAGGGCGGGATATAAATCCAATATCTTCTTCTTCTTCCTTGGAGGTTTTTCGACGGAGGCTAGATGGCCATCTGACAGCAATGAGGATCCTGTGAATTTAGGGGGAGGTATTTGTAAGTTTCCTGCATTGTGCGGGGGGGTTGGACTAGATGACCCTCGAGGTGCCTTCCAGCTCTGTGATTCTATGAACCCATGAGTCACAAAAGTAGATGCTGGAATAAAACATTAGCCTGTGAATCTCCAAAGGTTGTTTCATCCAGCCCCCCTGCGCAGCGTAAGAAATGCCCAGCCGCCTCCTCACCCCCAGTCCCCCATTGTTAGGATGATGCATAGTGGCGATGATGTTTAAAGCATGTACGGTATCTGCTTGCAGTCTCCACAACAACCCTGCAAGGTAGCAAAATTTAAGCAAGGGGGTTCAGGGCACCTTTAGCATTTGAATCCAGCGTTAGCTTTTTGGGTGCCGGAATTCATGAGTCGCAAAAGCTGGAATAAAGCATCAGCCTAGACTTTTTCTGCCACCCCGGCGAATGTGGTGAGTCAATTCCCTGCAAGGTAGGTTAGCGTCTTCCCCGTGTTTTCTGTGTGGGCGGACAGCTGAGGCTGAAAAGGCAGCCTGACGTTTCTCTTTCTTCTTCTCCTGCCTCTGCGGTAACGGCAACTCGTACATTTTAGCGATCTGCCTTACAGGCTCATCACCGTGCTGGCAGAAGCCCACCTAGCAATTTGAATGCTCTTAAATTGCAGTCTAGGACTTTGATCCTTTGCCGAGAGTGACTTTCCTGGGGCTACCCAGAGAGCTTATGGCAGGACTTGAACCTGGGACCTCTTCGTACTTATGGAAGGGGAGGGCTGTGCATCATAGAGTATGGAGGGAAAGTTGCTTTTAAAGGAAGGGGGAGAATTGTGCTAGGGTGAGCTTGGGGGGCGGGGAGTGTTCCCAGGGGAGGGGGAAAGGTTGCTGGCTTTTCTGTTTTTGCTGTATTCGCTGCTCGATCTTGGATTGTAATAATAAAACTGTACTGTTCTATATTCAGGGGATCTGGTCAGCTGGATCAGTTTGGTGTAGCGGTTAGGTGTGCGGACTCTTGAACATATGAACATATGAAGCTGCCTTCTACTGAATCAGACCCTTGGTCCATCAAAGTCAGTATTGTCTTCTCAGACTGGCAGCGGCTCTCCAGGGTCTCAAGCTGAGGTTTTTCACACCTATTTGCCTGGACCCTTTTTTGGAGATGCCAGGGATTGAACCTGGGACCTTCTGCTTCCCAAGCAGATGCTCTACCACTGAGCCACCGTCCCTCCCCTTATCTTATCTGGGCAAACCAGGTTTGATTCCCCACTCTTCCACTTTTAGCTGTTGGAATGGCCTTGGGTCAGCCATAGCTTTCACAGAAGTTGTCCTTGAAAGGGCAGCTTCTAGGAGAGCTCTGTCAACCCCACTCACCTCACAGGGTGTCTGTTGTTTGGGGGGGGAAGTAAAAGAGATTGTGAGCCGCTCTGAGATTCAGAGTATAGGGCAGGATATAAATCCTTCTTCTTCTTCTTTCTCCTCTTAAAATAAAAGGGATGTGGTGCAGTTCATGTGATGACTTGAAGCTGTCTTGTACTAAATCACAGCCTTTCCATCAAATTAAATATTGTCTGCTCAGACTGGCAGCTGCTTTGAGCCCAGTTTGGTGTAGTGGTTAAGTGTGCGGACTCTTATCTGGGAGAACCGGGTTTGATTCCCCACTCCTCCACTTGCACCTGCTGGAATGGCCTTGGGCCAGCCAGAGCTCTCTTATCTGGGAGAACCGGGTTTGATTCCCCACTCCTCCACTTGCACCTGCTGGAATGGCCTTGGGTCAGCCAGAGCTCTCTTATCAGGGAGAACTGGGTTTGATTCCCCACTCCTCTACTTGCACCTGCTGGAATGGCCTTGGGTCAGCCAGAGCTCTCTTATCTGGGAGAACCGGGTTTGATTCCCCCACTCCTCCACTTGCACCTGCTGGAATGGCCTTGGTTTAGCCATAGCTATCGCAGGAGTTGTCCTTGAAAGGGCAGCTTCTGTCAGAGCTCTCTCAGCCCCACCCACCTCACAGGGTGTCTGTTGTGGGGGGAGAAGATAAAGGAGATTGTAAGCCGCTCTGAGTCTCTTATTGAGGGAGAAGGGTGGGGTATAAATCTGCAATTCTTCTTCTTTTCAAGGTCTCAGGCAGAGGTCTTTTCCATCACCTACGGCCTGGTCCTTTTTAACAGGAGATGCCGGGGATTGAACCTGGGACCTTCTGCATGTCAAGCAGAGGCTCTACCCTTGAGCCACAGCCTTTCGTGTGAACATAAATGAAGCTGCCTGATAAGAATCCTGAATGAGACCCTCGATCTGTCAGTATCTGTTTACTTGGAGTGGCGGCATCTCTGCAGGGTCTCAGGTTGAGGTCTTTCACATCACCTCTTACTCAGGGGTGTCAAACATGCAGCCCAGGGGGAAAATCAGCCCCCCGGAGGGTTCCTAACAGGCCCCCGAGCAACTGGCTGTCATCTGCTTCCTTCTCCCTCTCTCTTGCTTCCTTCTGCATCTCTGTTTGCTTTGCAAGGCTTGCTCCATCGCACAGGAGCTACAGAGCAAAGCCTCTATTTTCTCCATTGGCTGAGGCTCCTCCCCCTCCCGGTCCCCTGGGGAAGGAAGGAAAGAACCAGAGCTTCCTTTGCCCAGTTCCCTGGATCCCGTGGGAGAAATATAAAGAAAGCACCTTGAAGACCAACAAGTGTTAATGTTTGAAGCGTGCTTTATGTTAAAGGGTTTTTTTAGTCATGTTTGTGTCCTTCAAAAAGTTTATATCTTTGCTGAAAGAAAAGGAAAGGTTCCCTGTGCAAGCACCAGTCGTTTCTGAGTCTGGGGTGACATCACTTTCACAGCGTTCTCATGGCAGACTTTTTACTGGATGGTTTGCCATTGCCTTCCCCAGTCATCTACACTTTCCCTGCAGCAAGCTGGGCACTCATTTGACCGACTTCGGAAGGATGGAAGGCTGAGTCAGCCTCGAGCCGGCTACCTGAGAACCCAGCTTCCGCCAGGAATCGAACTCAGGTCGTGAGCAGAGTTTAGGACTGCAGTACTGCAGCTTTAACACTCTGTGCCACAGGGCTCTTCCTCTGCTTGGCCTGCAGAAGTTCCCAGGTTCAATCCCTGATTCACACATGGTTCACACATGGCCCGGCCCCACACAGCCCAGCAAGGTCTCATTTAGGTCATATCGGCCCTCATGAGTTTGACACCCCTGTGCTATATCATCCTTTTGACTGGAGATGCCGGGGATTGACCCTGGGACCTTCTGCAAGACAAGCAGATGCTCTGCCACTGAGCCACTGAGGTTCTTTCCCATCACCTCCTGCCTGGTCCTTTTAACTGGAGATGCCGGGGACTGAACCTGGGACCTTCTGCATGCCGAGCAGAGGCTCTACCACTGAGCCACTGAGGTTCTTTCCCATCACCTCCTGCCTGGTCCTTTTAACTGGAGATGCCGGGGATTGAACCTGGGACCTTCTGCAGGCCAAGCAGATGCTCTGCCCTGAGCCACTGAGGTTCTTTCCCATCACCTCCTGCCTGGTCCTTTTAACTGGAGATGCCGGGGATTGAACCTGGGACCTTCTGCAGGCCAAGCAGAGGCTCTGCCCCTGAACCACTGAGGTCTTTCCCATCCCTTCCTCCGTGGTCCTTTTAACTGGAGATACTGGGGATTGAACCTGGGACCTTCTGCATGCCAAGCAGATGCTCTCCCACTGAGCCACTGAGGTTCTTTCCCATCACCTCCTGCCTCGTCCTTTTAACTGGAGATGCCGGGGATTGAACCTGGGACCTTCTGCAGGCCAAGCAGAGGATCTTCCACTGAGCCACAGCCCCTCTCCATTTAGATAAAAATATACATATATGAAATTGGCTATTTAAAAACAGATCAGGAAGGTGGGATCACTGAAGGTACACAACAAATCACCTGCTATCTGATCCTTTCGGCTAGAGATGCTTGGGATTGAACTTGGAACTTTCTGCTTGCCAAGCAGAGGCTCTGCCACTGAGGCACAGCCCCTGCACCCTACTTGTTCATCCAGAAGTCTGACTTAACAAAAAATGTACCGAAACACATCTGTTGGGCCACGAAGATATTGAACTTATATCCCGCCCTTCGCTCGGAATCTCAGAAGAGCAGCTCACAATCTGCTTTATCTTCCTCCCCTACAACAGACACCCTGTGAGGTGGGTGGGGCTGAGAGAGCTCTGACAGAAGTTACCCTTTCAAGGATGGCTCTGCGAGAGCCATGGCTGACCCAAGGCCATTCCGGCAGGTGCAAGTGGAGGAGTGGGGGAATCAAACCCGCTTCTCCCAGATAAGATTCCGCACACTTAACCACTACACCAAACCGGCTGAGTGATGGAGAGGAGAAAGGGGTGGAGGTCCCAGTAACCACTTCCTCTGGAACGGTCCTGTTCCTTCCTCTAGGAACGGTCCTGTTTTATTTTTGCAAATCCGGCGATGCTGGCAGGGCCAACATATCCATTAGGCACGGCAGACACACAGCCAAGGGTCCATATTACTTTCAGGGGCCCCTGGAAATGTTTCAATTTAAAATCTTATAAGGCAGGGGTGGCCAACGGTAGCTCTCCAGATGTTTTTTGCCTACAACTCCCATCAGCCCCAGCCAGCATGCTGGCTGGGGCTGATGGGAGTTGTAGGCCGAAAACATCTGGAGAGCTATCGTTGGCCACCCCTGATATAAGGGGAAGAAAACTTTTACCGTCAAAGGAAATGTTTCCATTGTTTTTTTTTTCACGTCAGAAAAAAAAAAAGAAATGTTTAGGGCTCGTGAAAATCTATTGAATTCCGCCTAAAATAAAAGAAGCATTTAAAGCAATCTGAAGTATTTAAAGTTATATCAAAAATAATTGATTTTTTTTAATGGGGGAAGGGGGGGTGGGCTCCCACAGGCAAAGGTGCCTGAATAAAAGTAGCTAGCAGAACGTTTCCGGGGGTGCGATTCGTTGGAATGCACCCATATTGTGTTAAACCTGTCTTTGGGGGGAAGGGGTAGTAAAGTAAAGGGAGTCCGCTGTTCAAGCACCAGTTGTTTCTGATTCTGGGGTGACGTCACGTCACGACGTTTTCGCGGCAGACTTTTTTAATGGGGTGGTTTGCCATTGCCTTCCCCAGTCATCTACTCATTAATAATGTTTCTAGTAATTATGGGCAATCACAAGCTGGTAGAATTCCTTATTAATGATTTCCCCCCCCCCTCCCCTCCCTCCATCAAGAGCCGGCATTGCCTAGTAGTTAAGAGTGTTAGATCTAGGATTTGGGAGACCCGGGTTCGAATCCCCACAGTCAGGGCAGCATGTTGGGTGACCTTGGACTAGTCACTCCCTCTCAGCCTAACCTACCTCAAAGGGTTGTTGTGAAGATTCAGTGGGGGAGAGGAGAACGATGTAAGCTGTTTTGGGTCCCTGATGAAGAGATAGGAAAGGAAAGGAAAGGGCCCCTGTGCAAGCACCAGTCGTTTCCGACTCTGGGGTGACGTTGCTTTCGCAACGTTTTCACGGCAGACTTTTGACGGGGTGGTTTGCCATTGCCTTCCCCAGTCATCTGCACTTTCCCCCCCAACAAGCTGTGGATTCATTTGACCGACCTCGGAAGGATGGAAGGCTGAGTCAACCTAGAGCCGGCTACCTGAAAACCCAGCTTCCGCCGGGGATCGAACTCAGGTCGTGAGCAGAGCTTAGGACTGCAGGACTGCAGCTTTAACACTCCGCGCCGTGGGGCAGAGTTAGGCAGGGTATAAATAAGCGAATACATAAAATCTTTCAAGTTAAGGCTTCGAATCTTGTTTTGCAGGCCCGGGCGGAAGCGTGACTATTCTCCCGTCCCTTGGAGCCAGTACTTTGAGTCGATGGAAGACGTGGTGGTGGAAAGCGATTCTGGAAAAGATATATCCTTTTTTTTTCTCTCTCCCCACCCTGTTGTTGCATTGTGCCTGTTGCGGGAGCAGTTTTGGAGCCAGCAGAAAAGTTCTCTTGCGAGAAACGCTTGCGCCACTGTTCTCTGCTCTGCTGAGCTGTGACTTTATCGAAGGCCCCTTGCGGGGAAGCTGTGGCCCCGGTTTGAAAAACACATTTTGCATCTGCTGCTCTGGTTGGTCGTTTCGAAAGGTGACCTCGCGTTTAGCTGCGGGGGAAAATAATAGCTAGCATTGGTGCAGATTGCCTTGAGGATTCCACGTACTTCGGGCATATTCTTGGTGATTCTGCCTCTCAAGAGTGGGGATCAGGTCTCCTAAAGCTCCCCAGAGAGATATATGTGGCTGAACTGAAGTATTCCTGGTTTATAGTCGCCCCTATGGTGGAACACCTAGGATTTTCAGGTTCCGGCTTCAAGGGGGATTGGATAAACATCTGGAAGAGAGGTCCATTAGTGGCTCTTGGTGGAACGCTCTGTCTGGGGCAAGTGATGCTCTGTATTCTTGGTGCTTGGGGGGCACAGTGGGAAAGCTTCTGGTGTCCTGGCCCCACTGATGGACCTCCTGATGGCAGCTGGGTTTTTTGGCCACTGTGTGACACAAAGTGTTGGACTGGAAGGGCCACTGGCCTGATCCAACATGGCTTCTCTTATGTTCCTTTGTCTGGGGCAGTGATGCTCTGTATTTTTGGTGCTTGGGGGGGCAACAGGGGGAGGGCTTCTAGTCTCCTGGCCCCACTGGTGTACCTCCTGATGGTACCTGGGTTTTTAGCCGCTGTGTGACACACAGTGTTGGACTGGAAGGGCCACTGGCCTGATCCAACAGGGCTTCTCTTATGTTCATATGTCTGGGGCAGTGATGCTCTGTATTTTTGGTGCTGGGGGGGGGGGGGGGACAGTAGGAGGACTTCTAGTCTCCTGGCCCCACTGGTGTACCTCCTGATGGTACCTGGGTTTTTAGCCGCTGTGTGACACACAGTGTTGGACTGGAAGGGCCACTGGCCTGATCCAACATGGCTTCTCTTATGTTCCTTTGTCTGGGGCAGTGATGCTCTGTATTTTTGGTGCTTGTGGGGGGCAACAGTGGGAGGGTGTCTAGTCTCCTGGCCCCACTGGTGTACCTCTTGATGGTACCTGGGTTTTTAGCCGCTGTGTGACACAGAGTGTTGGACTGGAGGGGCCATTGGCCTGATCCAACATGGCTTCTCTTATGTTCTTATGTGACACAGAGTGTTGGACTGGAGGGGCTAGTGACCTGACCCAACATGGCTTCTCTTAGGTTCAGCAGGGGATAGGGGGAGGAGGGATTGGGCAGCTAGGGTTGCCAAATCCAGACTGGAGGCTAACAAAAGGCTAACAAAGTGTTTTGGCGGGGGATCTTTCCTGTGTGTGTACGGGGCTGCTGCTTTTGCAGCGGCTTGTGGGGAAGGCCTCGGCCTCTCTGCCCTGTTGTTGACCCTCCAGAGGAAGTGGTCGGCCACTGTGTGAGATCCTAAATTTACACCCATTCTTACCAGCCAAGAGGAACAGCTCCCTGTCCCCCCTCCACCTCCTCTTCTCCACACTGAACATTTCTCAAGTCCCTCAGCCTTTCCTTGCAGGGTTTTGTCTCTCCCCCGCCTGTTTGTGTGACAGTCCCCTTAACTGTTCATACACTTTTCGAATTTATAAGAGTGGTTCCGAAGGACCCGTCCTGCTCCTCCTACACGGCGGGGGCCATTCCGCGCTTTCCTGGGCCGTCTTCACGGTGAGTATATCCATTCTTCTGCAATGCGTTGTCGTGAAGCTCTCTGTGTGGAAAAATAGCCATAGCAGTCACCAATAGTCTGGTGTAGTGCTTAAGTGCACGGACTCTTACCTGGGAGAACCGGGTTTGATTCCCCACTCTTCCACTTGCAGCTGCTGGAATGGCCTTGGGTCAGCCATAGCTCTCTTACCTGGGAGAACCGGGTTTGATTCCCCACTCTTCCACTTGCAGCTGCTGGAATGGCCTTGGGTCAGCCATAGCTCTCTTATCTGGGAGAACCAGGTTGGATTCCCCACTCTTCCACTTGCAGCTGCTGGAATGGCCTTGGGTCAGCCATAGCTCTCTTACCTGGGAGAACCGGGTTTGATTCCCCACTCCTCCACTTGCAGCTGCTGGAATGGCCTTGGGTCAGCCAAAGCTCTGTTTTCTGGGAGAACCGGGTTTGATTCCCCACTCTTCCACTTGCAGCTGCTGGAATGGCCTTGGGTCAGCCAAAGCTCTCTTTTCTGGGAGAACCGGGTTTGATTCCCCACTCTTCCACTTGCAGCTGCTGGAATGGCCTTGGGTCAGCCAAAGCTCTCTTTTCTGGGAGAACCGGGTTTGATTCCCCACTCTTCCACTTGCAGCTGCTGGAATGGCCTTGGGTCAGCCATAGCTCTCTTATCTGGGAGAACCGGGTTGGATTCCCCACTCCTCCACTTGCAGCTGCTGGAATGGCCTTGGGTCAGCCAGAGCTCTCTTATCTGGGAGAACTGGGTTTGATTCCCCACTCCACCACTTGCAGCTGCTGGAATGGCCTTGGGTTAGCCATAGCTATTGCAGGAAGTTGTCCTTGAAAGGGCAGCTTCTGTGAGAGCCCTCTGAACCCCAACCGCCTCACAGGGTGTCTGTTGTGAGGGGAGAAAATATGAGATTGAATCTCTGATTCAGAGAGAAGGGCGGGGTATAAATCTGCATTCTTCTTCAAATTTGTTACAGTGTTAATGTGCATTGAGTGAGACTTTATTTCTCAAAGAGGGAGAGCCGTTTCAAATGGGTGACATCTGGCATGCAGAAAGTCTCTGGTTCGGATCCTGGCATCTCCACTCAAGAGATCACAGGCCCTGGGGAAAATTTGGCTCGATCTTTTGGACAGCAGGCACTGTTTGGATGAGATGGCTGGTTCCCAAGCATTTTGGAATGGGGTCCATTTCTAAATTTATTGTGGGGGGGGGGTTAGGGTCCCCTGGCAAAATAACTGAACAAGAGAGAGATCTTGGTGGTAAATAACTCAATTAAAATGTCAAAAGAGTGTGCAATTGCAATAAAAAAAGGCCAACGCCATGCTGGGAATTATTAGGAAGGGAACTGAAAACAAATCAGCCACTATCCTGATGCCCCTCTCTAGATCGATGGCGCGGTCTCATTTGGAGTACTGTGTACAATTCTGGTCACCATACTTCAAAAAAGATATTATTGCATTGGGGAAAGTGCAGAAAAGGGCAACTAGAATGATTAAAGGGCTGGATTAAATTGGCTGAGTAATAGGAAGCAGAGAGTGAGTATAAATGGGCAGTCTTCGCAGTGGAGGACGGTAAGCAGTGGGGTGCCGCAGGGCTCGGTACTGGGTCCCATGCTCTTTAACTTGTTCATAAATGATTTAGAGTTGGGAGTGAGCAGTGAAGTGGCCAAGTTTGCGGATGACACTAAATTGTTCAGGGTGGTGAGAACCAGAGAGGATTGTGAGGAACTCCAAAGGGATCTGTTGAGGCTGGGTGAGTGGGCGTCAACGCGGCAGATGCGGTTCAATGTGGCCAAGTGCAAAGTAATGCACATTGGGGCCAAGAATCCCAGCTACAAATACAAGTTGATGGGGTGTGAACTGGCAGAGACTGACCAAGAGAGAGATCTTGGGGTCGTGGTAGATAACTCACTGAAAATGTCAAGACAGTGTGCGTTTGCAATAAAAAAGGCCAACGCCATGCTGGGAATTAGTAGGAAGGGAATTGAAAACAAATCAGCCAGTATCATAATGCCCCTGTATAAATCGATGGTGCGGTCTCATTTGGAGTACTGTGTGCAGTTCTGGCCACCGCACCTCAAAAAGGATATTATAGCATTGGAAAAAGTGCAGAAAAGAGCAACTAGAATGATTAAAGGGCTGGAACACTTTCCCTATGAAGAAAGGTTGAAACGCTTAGGGCTCTTTAGCTTGGAGAAACGTCGACTGCAGGGTGACATGATAGAGGTTTACAAGATTGTGCATGGGATAGAGAAAGTAGAGAAAGAAGTCCTTTTCTCCCTTTCTCACAATACAAGAACACGTGGGCATTCAAGGAAATGCCGCCCTGTGCCCGCTTCGGTGGGGTAGGGCGGGATATAAATCAAATAAAAATTTCATTGCCCCATATGGAGTACTGTGTACAATTTGGTCACCGCACCTCAAAAAAGATATTATAGAATTGGAAAAAGTGTGGAAAAGGGCAACTAGAACGATTCAAGGGTTGGAACACTTTCCCCATGAAGAAAGGTTAAAATGCTTGGAGCTATTTAGTTTGCAGAAACGTCGACGGCGGGATGACATGACGGAGGTTTATAAGATTGTGCATGGAATAGAGAAGGTAGAGAAAGAAGGACCTTTCTCCCTTTCTCACAATACAGCAACTTGTTGGCACTCAATGAAATTGCTGAACGAATCGGGTTAGAACGGATAAAAGGAAGTCCTTCTTCCCCCAAAGAGTGATTAACACCTGGAATTTACTGCCACAGGAGGTGGTGGCGACTACAAGCATAGACAGCTCTATAAACATCTGGAGCAGAGGTTCATCAGTGGCTCTTAGCCACAGTGTGTTGTTGGAACTCTCTGTCTGGGGCAGTGATGCTCTGTATTCTTGGTGCTTGGGGAGGCACAGTGTGAGGGGTTCTAGTGTCTTGGCCCACTGATGGACCTCTTGATGGCACCTGGATTTTTTGGCCACTGTGTGACACAGAATGTTGGACTGAATGGGCCATTGGCCTGATCCAACATGGCTTCTCTTGTGTCTTGGTGCTTGGAGGGGCAACAGTGGGAGGGCTTCTAGTGTCCTGGCCCCACTGATGGACCTCCTGATGGCACCTGAGATTTTTTGGCCACTGTGTGACACAGAGTGTTGGACTGGATGGGCCATGATCCAACATGGCTTCTCTTACGTTCTTATGTCTGGGGTAGTGATGCTCTGTATTCTTGGTGCTCGGGGGGGGGGGGGGCGCTCAGTGGGAGGGCTTCTAGTGTCCTGGCCCCACTGATAGACCTCTTGATGGCACCTGGGGTTTTTTGGCCACTGTGTGACACAGAGTGTTGGACTGGATGGGCCATTGGCCTGATCCAGCATGGCTTCTCTTATGTTCTTATGTCTGAGGCAGTGATGCTCTGTCTTCATGGTGCTTGGGGGGCCACAGTGGGAGGGCTTCTGGAGTTCTAGACCTACTGGTGGACATCCTGATGGCACCTGGGTTTTTAGCCGCTGTGTGACACAGAGTGTTAGGCTGGATGGGCCATTGGCCTGATCCAACATGGCTTCTCTTATGTTCTTATGTCTGAGGCAGTGATGCTCTGTATTCTTGGTGCTTGCAGGGGGGGGGCACAGTGGGAGGGCTTCTAGTGTCCTGGCCCCACTGATGGACCTCCTTATGGCACCTGGGGTTTTTTTTTTGGCCCCTCTGTGAGACAGTTTTGGTCACTGTATCTCCAAAGGGATACTACCAACCTGGAAAAAGTGCAGAGGAGAGCAACCAAGGTGATCAGGGTTGGAGCACCTTCCCAGGAAGAAAGGAGTCTGGGATTTTTTGGTGTAAAATAAAGAGACAACTAAGGGGGGGACATGAAAAAAGTTCAGAAAATTATGCAACGGGGGGTAGAAAGAGTTGAGAAAGAGGCATTTTTCTCCCACTCCCCAAAGACCAGAGCTTCAGGGCATCCAACGAAGCTGATGGACAATAGGTTCAGGATGGACAACGTCGACTGCGGGGTGACATGATAGAGGTTGACAATAAAATGCCTGGGATGGAGAAAGTAAAGAAAGAAGCACTTTTCTCCCTTTCTCACAATACAAGAACTTGTGGGCATTCGATGAAATTGCTGAGCAGTCGGGTTAAAACGGATAAAAGGAAGTCCTTCTTCACCAAAAGGGTGATTAACGTTCACTGCCACAGGAGGTGGTAGCAACTACAAGCATAGCCACCTTCAAGAAGGGTTTAGATAAAAATATGGAGCAGAGGTCCATCAGTGGTTATTAGCCACAGTATGTGTGTGTGTGTATGTATATATATAATTTTTTTTGGGCCACTGTGTGACACAGAGTGTTGGACTGGAGGGGCCACTGGCCTGATCCAACATGGCTTCTCTTATGTTCTTATGTGACACAGAGTGCTGGACTGGAGGGGCCATTGGCCTGATCCAACAGGGCTTCTCTTATGTTCTTCTGTGACACAGAGTGCTGGACTGGAGGGGACATTGGCCTGATCCAACAGGGCTTCTCTTATGTGACACAGAGTGTTGGACTGGAGGGGCCACTGGCCTGATCCAGCAGGGCTTCTCTTATGTTCTTATGTGACACAGAGTGTTGGACTGGATGGGCCACTGGCCTGATCCAACATGGCCTCTCTGATGTTCTTATGTGACACAGTGTTGGACTGGAGGGGCCACTGGCCTGATCCAGCAGGGCTTCTCTTATGTTCTTATGTGACACAGAGTGTTGGACTGGATGGGCCACTGGCCTGATCCAACATGGCTTCTCTGATGTTCTTATGTGACACAGAGTGTTGGACTGGAGGGGCCACTGGCCTGATCCAGCAGGGCTTCTCTTATGTTCTTATGTGACACAGAGTGTTGGACTGGAGGGGCCACTGGCCTGATCCAACAGGGCTTCTCTTATGTTCTTATGTGACACGGAGTGTTGGACTGGAGGGGCCACTGGCCTGATCCAACATGGCTTCTCTTATGTTCTTATGTGACACGGAGTGTTGGACTGGAGGGGCCACTGGCCTGATCCAACATGGCTTCTCTTATGTTCTTATGTGACACGGAGTGTTGGACTGGAGGGGCCACTGGCCTGATCCAACATGGCTTCTCTTATGTTCTTATGTGACACAGAGTGTTGGACTGGAGGGGCCACTGGCCTGATCCAACAGGGCTTCTCTTATGTTCTTATGTGACACAGAGTGTTGGACTGGAGGGGCCATTGGCCTGATCCAGCATGGCTTCTCTTATGTGACACGGAGTGTTGGACTGGAGGGGCCACTGGCCTGATCCAACATGGCTTCTCTTATGTTCTTATGTGACACAGAGTGTTGGACTGGATGGACCATTGGTCTGATCCAACATGGCTTCTCTTATGTTCTTAAAAAACAGTGTCATTAACAGACTCTCTCACATTTTGACATACTATTGTTTTGTCGCTCTTGCATGCTCGTGCTACTCAGATCAAAGGTTTGCTCAATTTGTTAATTTTACTATTCTGTCGTTGGATCTTATATTTGCACCATTTTACATTCTGAGCCACTGCCTACCAGCTAGGCGTGGCTCTGCTCACTGTGTTAGATTCCTCGTCTGATGAAGTGTGCTTGGAGAGCACGCGAAAGCTGATGTTCTGATTAAAACTTGAGTTGGTCTGGAAGGTGCAACTGGACTCCTATTTTGTTGTACGTTACGCAGAGAGTGATTAAAATATGGGATTCATTGCCAGAGTGGCCCCAGGAATGCACAGCTTTCAAAAGTTAGGTTCATGGAGGATGAGTCTCTCAAAAGCTCCACATTCAGAGGCACTATTGCTCTGAACGCCAGAGCCAGGAGGCAGTACGCCCTCTGTTTGGCTGTCCAGAGGAACTGGTTGGCCGCTGTGTGAGACAGGAGGCTGGACTGGATGGACCCTCCCTGGTCTGACCCAGAAGGGCTCTTCTTATGTTCTTCTCAGGGGAAGGCCTCAGCTTCTCTGCCTGTTGTTGGCCTCCAGAGGAACTGGTTGGCCACTGTGTGAGACAGGAGGCTGGACTAGATGGACCCTCCCTGGTCTGATCCAGCAGGGCTCTTCTGATGTTCTTCTCAGGGGAAGGCCTTGGCCTCTCTGCCCTGTTGTTGGCCCTCCAGAGGAACTGGCTGGCCACTGTGTGAGACAGGAGGCTGGACTGGATGGACCCTCCCTGGTCTGACCCAGAAGGGCTCTTCTGATGTTCTTCTCAGGGGAAGGCCTCAGCTTCTCTGCCTGTTGTTGGCCTCCAGAGGAACTGGTTGGCCACTGTGTGAGACAGGAGGCTGGACTAGATGGACCCTCCCTGGTCTGATCCAGCTGGGTTCTTCTGATGTTCTTCTCAGGGGAAGGCCTCGGCCTCTCTGCCCTGTTGTTGGCCTCCAGAGGAACTGGCTGGCCGCTGTGTGAGACAGGAGGCTGGACTAGAGGGACCCTCATTGGTCTGATCCAGCAGGGCTCTTCTGATGTTCTTCTCAGGGGAAGGCCTCGGCCTCTCTGCCCTGTTGTTGGCCCTCCAGAGGAACTGGCTGGCCGCTGTGTGAGACAGGAGGCTGGACTAGAGGGACCCTCACTGGTCTGATCCAGCAGGGCTCTTCTGATGTTCTTCTCAGGGGAAGGCCTCGGCCTCTCTGCCCTGTTGTTGGCCCTCCAGAGGAGCTGGTTGGCCGCTGTGTGAGACAGGTGGCTGGACTAGGTGGACCCTCACTGGTCTGATCCAGCAGGGCTCTTCTGAGGTTCTTCTCAGTGGAAGGCCTCGGCCTCTGTGCCCTGTTTTTGGCCCTCCAGAGGAGCTGGTTGGCCACTGTGTGAGACAGGTGGCTGGACTAGATGGACCCTCCCTGGTCTGATCCAGCAGGGCTCTTCTGATGTTCTCCTCAGGGGAAGGCCTCGGCCTCTCTGCCTGTTGTTGGCCCTCCAGAGGAACTGGTTGGCCACTGTGTGAGACAGGAGGCTGGACTAGATGGACCCTCCCTGGTCTGATCCAGCAGGGCTCTTCTGAGGTTCTTCTCAGGGGAAGAAGAAGAAGATGATATTGGATTTATATCCCGCCCTCCACTCTGAAGAGTCTCAGAGCGGCTCACAATCTCCTTTACCTTCCTCCCCCACAACAGACACCCTGTGAGGTGGGTGGGGCTGGAGAGGGCTTTTACAGCAGCTGCCCTTTCAAGGACAACCTCTGCCAGAGCTATGGCTGACCCAAGGCCATGCTAGCAGGTGCAAGTGGAGGAGTGGGGAATCAAACCTGGTTCTCCCAGATAAGAGTCCGCACACTTAACCACTACACCAAACTGGCTCTCCACACCAAACTGGCCTCGGCCTCTCTGCCCTGTTGTTGGCCCTCCAGAGGAACTGGTTGGCCACTGTGTGAGACAGGAGGCTGCACTAGATGGACCTCCCTGGTCTGATCCAGCAGGGATCTTCTGAGGTTCTTCTCAATGGAAGGCCTCGGCCTCTCTGCCCTGTTGTTGGCCCTCCAGAGGAACTGGCTGGCCCCTGTGTGAGACAGGAGGCTGGACTAGATGGACCCTCCCTGGTCTGACCCAGCAGGGCTCTTCTGAGGTTCTTCTCAGGGGAAGGCCTCAGCCTCTCTGCCCTGTTGCTGGCCCTCCAGAGGAACTGGCTGCCCCCTGTGTGAGACAGGAGGCTGGACTAGATGGACCCTCCCTGGTCTGACCCAGCAGGGCTCTTCTGTTGTTCTTCTCAGGAGAAGGCCTCAGCCTCTCTGACCTGTTGCTGGCCCTCCAGAGGTTTTGCTCAGTGGCTCTGTTGTGGGATTGAGAGAGCTTGGCAAAGTAAGCTGTTCCTCCTCCCTTCCTCCCCAAGGGAGGAGCCTCAGCCAATGGAGAACATAGAGGTTTTGCTCTGTAGCTCCTGTGAAATTGAGCAAGCCTTCCAAAGCAGGCTGTGGTGCAGAAGGAAGCAAGAGAGAGGGAGAAGGAAGCAGATGACAGCCAGTTGCTCGGGGGCCTGATAGGAGCCTTCCCGGGGCCTGATTCGGCCCCCAAACTGCATGTTTGACACCCCTGCTTTGGACTGTCAGAAAGGCTGTTCTGTGTACCTTTCCATGCTGCTAACCTGTTAAAAAGTCCCTCTGTAGGCATTCCTCTTGCGGCTGCCTGGGCTTTGTCTGTGTGTGTGTTTTGCTACCCAATTTATTTTTTTCTGGAGCGCGAGGCCTACTTTTTTTTTTTTAAATGCCTTTTCAGCGTAGAATGCCACTTAATCACCAGAGTTCCAAAAATAAACACATTTGCATCAAAAGCGTGAGATGGCGGGTGCAAATCCTCAAGGCCGAACTTATTTTCGGCTGGGTGTCTCCTTTTCGGAGACGTCCTCGTTAAGTAGCTCTTTGAAGGTGTCTGTATGGGGGGGGGAGAGGGAGGACTGTGAAAGCATTGTTAGGGTTATAAAATGCTGCTGTTAGATACATGAAAAATGGAAGCTTCATTATACCGAATCAGATCCTCAGTCCCCCAAAGATAATATTGTCTGCTCAAATGGCTGCTGCTCTACAAGGTCTCAGGCTGAGGTCTTTCTCATCACCTCCTGCCTGGTCCATTTAATTGGAGATGCCGGGGATTGAACCTGGGACCTTCCGTAGGCCAAGCAGATGCTCTGCCACTGAGCCACTGAGGTTCTTTCCCATCCCCTCCTGCCTGGTCCTTTTAACTGGAGATGCCGGGGATTGAACCGGGGACCTTCTGCATGCCAAGCAGATGCTCTGCCACTGAGCCACTGAGGTTCTTTCCCATTACCTCCTGCCTGGTCCTTCTAACTGGAGATGCCGGGGATTGAACCTGGGACCTTCCGCAGGCCAAGCAGATGCTCCACCACTGAGCCACTGAGGTTCTTTCCCATCACCTCCTGCCTGGTCCTTCTAACTGGAGATGCCGGGGATTGAACCTGGGACCTTCTGCAGGCCAAGCAGATGCTCCACCCCTGAGCCACTGAGGTTCTTTCCCATCACCTCCTGCCTGGTCCTTTTAACTGGAGATGCCGGGGATTGAACCTGGGACCTTCTGCAGACCAAGCAGATGCTCTGCCACTGAGCCACACTGAGCCACTGAGGTTCTTTCCCATCCCCTCCTGCCTGGTCCCTTTAACTGGAGATGCCTGGGATTGAAACTGAGACCTTCTGCATGCCAAACGGATGCTCTACCACTGAGCCACAGCCCCCCTACTTAGTTCTCCAGGGTCTCAGTCTGAGGTCTTTCCCATCACCTCCTGCCTGGTCCTTCTAACTGGAGATGCCCGGGGACTGAACCTGGGACCTTCTGCATGCCAAGCGAATGCTCTACCACTGAGCCACTGAGGTTCTTTCCCATCCCCTCCTGCCTGGTCCTTTTAACTGGAGATGCCAGGGGTTGAACCTGGGACCTTCTGCATGCCAAGCAAAAGCTCTACCACTGAGCCACTGAGGTTCTTTCCCATCACCTCCTGCCTGGTCCCTTTAACTGGAGATGCCTGGGATTGAACCTGGGACCTTCTGCAGGCCAAGCAGAGGATCTTCCACGGAGCCGCTGAGGTTCTTTCCCATCACCTCCTGCTTGGTCCTGTTAACTGGAGATGCTGGGGATTGAACCTGGGACCTTCTGCATGCCAAGCAGATGCTCTGCCCCTGAGCCACTGAGGTTCTTTTCCATCACCTCCTGTCTGGTCCTTCTAACTGGAGATGCTGGGGATTGAACCTGGGACCTTCTGCAGGCCAAGCAGAGCCTCTCCCACTGAGCCATGGCCCCTCTTCAAGGACTCTCCAGGGTCTCAGGCAGAGGTCTTTCCCATCACCTACTACCTGGTCTTTTTAAACGGGAGATGGCGGGGATTGAACCTGGGACTTTCTGCATGCCAAGCAGATTCTCCGCCACTGAGCCACGGTCTCTCCTCTGTTCAGAGAGGAAAGGAAAGGTCCCCTGTGCAAGCACCAGTCGTTTCCGACTCTGGGGTGACGTTGCTTTCACAATGTTTTCACGGCAGACCTTTTTACGGGGTGGGTTGCCATTGCCCCGTGGCGCAGAGTGTTAAAGCCGCAGTACTGCAGTACCGTGGTCTGAACTCTCTGCTCAAGACCTGAGTTCGATTTCGGCAGTAGCTGGATTCACATAGCCAGCTCGAGGTTGACTCAGCCTTCCATTCTTCCGAGGTCGGTCAAATGAGTCCCCGGCTTGCTGGAGGGAAAGTGTAGATGACTGGGGAAGGCAATGGCAAACCACTCTGTGAAAAAGCCTGCCGTGAAAACGTTGTGAAAGCAACGTCACCCCAGAGTCGGAAACGACTGGTGCTTGCACAGGGGACCTTACCTTTCCTTGCCATTGCCTTCCCTGGTCATTACAACTTTCCCCCCAGCAAGCTGGGTACTCATTGTACCGACCTCGGAAGGACGGAAGGCTGAGTCAACCTCGAGCCGGCTACCTGAACCCAGCTTCCGCTGGAATCGAACTCAGGTCGTGAGCAGAGGGCTCCGACTGCAGTACTGCAGCTTTACCGCTCAGTGCCACGGGGCTCCTTCTGTTCAGAGAGAGCAGCTAGTAAATGAGGACTGCCACCTTTCTGCCTACTGAGAATAAGATGCTAAATTTTGGGACATGTGATATATTTTTTTTCCCAAAGAGGACGCGTTGTTGCGTGCGCCTCTCAAATAATCACCTGTTTCTGTGCTGCTATTCTGCAATCCGGTGACGCAGACACCAGACAGTTTCTAAATATGATATGAAACTTGATCAATGGTAGTAATGTCCTTTCTAATACATGTTTGATTCCCCCACTTCTCCCTTGCAGCTGCTGGAACGGCCTTGGGTCAGCCAGAGCTCTCTTATCTGGGAGAACCGGGTTTGATTCCCCACTCCTCCACTTGCGGCTGCTGGAATGGCCTTGGGTCAGCCAGAGCTCTCTTATCTGGAGAACCAGGTTGGATTCCCCACTCCTTCACTTGCAGCTGCTGGAATGGCCTTTGGTCAGTCATAGGTCTCTTATCTGGGAGAACCGGGTTTGATTCCCCACTCCTCCACTTGCAGCTGCTAGAATGGCCTTTGGTCAGTCATAGCTCTCTTATCTGGGAGAACCGGGTTGGATTCCCCACTCCTCCACTTGCAGCTGCTGGAATGGCCTTTGGTCAGTCATAGCTCTCTTATCTGGGAGAACTGGGTTGGATTCCCCACTCCTCCACTTGCAGCTGCTGGAATGGCCTTGGGTCAGCCAGAGTTCTCTTCTGGAGAACCGGGTTTGATTCCGCACTCCTCCACTTGCAGCTGCTGGAATGGCCTTGGGTCAGCCAGAGCTCTCTTCTGGGAGAACCGGGTTTGATTCCCCACTCCTCCACTTGCAGCTGCTGGAATGGCCTTGGTCAGCCAGAGCTCTCTTCTGGGAGAACCGGGTTTGATTCCCACTCCTCCACTTGCAGCTGCTGGAATGGCCTTGGGTCAGCCAGAGCTCTCTTCTGGGAGAACCGGGTTTGATTCCCCACTCCTCCACTTGCAGCTGCTGGAATGGCCTTGGGTCAGCCAGAGCTCTCTTCTGGGAGAACCGGGCTTGATTCCCCACTCCTCCACTTGCAGCTGCTGGAATGGGCTTGGGTCAGCCAGAGCTCTCTTCTGGGAGAACCAGGTTTGATTCCCCACTCCTCCACTTGCAGCTGCTGGAATGGCCTTGGGTCAGCCAGAGCTCTCTTCTGGGAGAACCGGGTTGGATTCCCCACTCCTCCACTTGCAGCTGCTGGAATGGCCTTGGGTCAGCCATAGCTCTCTTCTCTGGGAGAACCGGGTTGGATTCCCCACTCCTCCACTTGCAGCTGCTGGAATGGCCTTGGGTCAGCCATAGCTCTCTTATCTGGGAGAACCGGGCTTGATTCCCCACTCCTCCACTTGCAGCTGCTGAATGGGCTTGGGTCAGCCAGAGCTCTCTTATCTGGGAGAACCGGGTTTGATTCCCCACTCCTCCACTTGCAGCTGCTGGAATGGCCATGGGTCAGCCAGAGCTCTCTTATCTGGGAGAACCGGGTTGGATTCCCTACTCCTCCACTTGCAGCTGCTGGAATGGCCTTGGGTCAGCCATAGCTCTCTTATCTGGGAGAACCGGGCTTGATTCCCCACTCCTCCACTTGCAGCTGCTGGAATGGCCTTGGGTCAGCCAGAGCTCTCTTATCTGGGAGAACCGGGTTTGATTCCCCACTCCTCCACTTGCAGCTGCTGGAATGGCCTTGGGTCAGCCATAGCTCTCTTATCTGGGAGAACCGGGTTGGATTCCCCACTCCTCCACTTGCAGCTGCTGGAATGGCCTTGGGTCAGCCATAGCTCTCTTATCTGGGAGAACCGGGCTTGATTCCCCACTCCTCCACTTGCAGCTGCTGGAATGGCCTTGGGTCAGCCAGAGCTCTCTTATCTGGGAGAACCGGGTTTGATTCCCCACTCCTCCACTTGCAGCTGCTGGAATGGCCTTGGGTCAGCCATAGCTCTCTTATCTGGGGGAACTGGGTTTGATCCCCCACTCCTCCACTTGCAGCTGCTGGAATGGACTTGGGTCAGCCAGAGCTCTCTTATCTGGGAGAACCGGGTTTGATTCCCCCACTCCTCCACTTGCAGCTGCTGGGATGGCCTTGGGTCAGTCATAGCTCTTGCAGAGGTTGTCCTTGAAAGGCTGCTGTGAGAGCCCTCTCCAGCCCCACCCACCTCTCAGGGTGTCTGTTGTTGGGGAAGAAGATAAAGGAGATTGTAAGCTGCTCTGAGTCTCTGATTCAGAGAGAAGGGCAGGGTATAAACCTGCAGTCGTCGTCTTCTTCATAGCTCTCACAGAGTTGTCTTCGAAAGGGCAGCTTCTGTCAGAGCTCTCTCAGCCCCACTCACCTCACAAAGTGTCTGTTGTGGGGGAAGAGGTTAAATGAGACTGTGAGCCACTCTGAGATTGAGAGAAGGGCAAAGTATAAACCTGCGGTCGTCTTCTTCTAGATTAGCGTTTGGTGACATTTTAGAGACCAACAAGTTTTTTGGTGCATGAGATTCTCCGAGCCAGCCTCTTTCCTTAGATACTCTGGAAATCCCATTCGTCTGCAAGGCACTAGCGAATGCGACTTTAGCTCTCTTCTGCTGCAGAATGACACAGCTGTCCTTTGAAACTAGCCGGCTGCTTCTTTTCCTTTAGCAGTAGAAGAGAGCTACGCCCTGGTGTAGCCAATCCTCCTGGAGTTTGCAGTAGGCTCTGTAAGCTCCTGGAGGATTGGCTACATCAGCGGGGTGTGGCCTAATATGCAAAGGAGTTCCTGCTACAGAAAAAGCCCTGAGTCCCATCTGTCCTTATATCACAAGATGGATATGGATTCCCACGGAGATAGATGGGTGGTCATAGTAGTCTGTTTGTAGCAGCAGGTGAAAAAAGGAGTCCAGCCACACCTTCAAGATTAACTGGATTTCTGGCAGGGCAGGAGCTTCCTGAGTCACCGCTCGCTTGTCCAGTAGCTAGAAAAGGGAGCAGGCACTCACAAAAACTCATTCTGTGAGTCACTGGGGTGGTCAGACTTGGCTCAGGAGTCTCATGTGGCTCTTTCACACATGCTGTGTGGCTCTCGAAGCCCCCACGGCCCCGTAGGCTGGCCAGGAGAAGGCTTTTGTCTCTTGAAATCACTTATCCAAGCCAACTGGCAGCCTGGAGAATGCATTTAAAGTTAAAGTTGCTTTCTTTCCACTTCCCTCTCCCCATCTATTTTCCTTCCTCCCTCCTTCCCTCCCTCTTTCCCTCTCTCCCTCCCTTCCCTCCCTCTCCCTCCTTTCCCTACCCCCCTCTCTCCTTCCTTCCTTCCTTCCTTCCTTCCTTCCTTCCTTCCTTCCTCCCTCCCTCCCTCCCTTCCCTCACTCCTTTCCTTCCCTCCTTCCTTCCTTCCTCCCTCCTCCCTCCCCTCACTCCTTTCCTTCCCTCCCTCCTTCCCTCCCTCTCCCCTCCTTCCTTCCTTCCTTCCTTCCTTCCTTCCTTCCTTCCTTCCTTCCTTCCTTCCTTCCTTCCTTCCTTCCTTCCTTCCTTCCTTCCTTCCTTCTTTCCTTCCGTCCTTCCCTCCCTCCCTCCTTCCTTCCTTCCTTCCCTCCCTCCCTTCTTCCTTCCTTCCTTCCCTCCCTCCCTCCCCCCTCCCTCCCTCCTTCCTTCCTTCCTTCCTTCCTTCCTTCCTTCCCTCCCTCCCTTCCCTTCCTTCCTTCCTTCCTTCCTTCCTTCCTTCCTTCCCTCCTCCCGTCCCTCCCTCCCTTCCCTCCCTCCTTCCCTCCCTCTCCCCTCCCTCCCTCCCTCCTTCCTTCCTTCCTTCCTTCCTTCCTTCCTTCCTTCCTTCCTTCCTTCCTTCCTTCCTTCCTTCCTTCCTTCCTTCCTTCCCTCCCTCCCTCCCTCCCTCCCTCCTTCCCTCCCTCCCTCCTTCCTTCCTTCCCTCCCTCATTCCTTCCTTCCCTCCCTCCCCCCTCCTTCCTTCCTTCCTTCCTTCCTTCCTTCCTTCCTTCCTTCCTTCCTTCCTTCCTTCCTTCCTTCCTTCCTTCCTTCCTTCCTTCCTTCCTTCCTTCCTTCCTTCCTTCCTTCCCTCCCTCCCTCCCTCCCTCCCTCCCTCCCTCCCTCCCTCCCTTCCTCCTTCCTTCCCTCCGTCCCTCCCTCCCTTCCTTCCCTCCTTTTTTCCCCTCCCTCCTTCCCTCCCTCTCCCCTCCGTCCCTCCTCCCTCCTTCCCTCCTTCCTTCCTTCCCTCCCTCCCCCCTCCCCTCCCCCTTCCTTCCTTCCTTCCTTCCTTCCTTCCTTCCTTCCTTCCTTCCTTCCTTCCTTCCTTCCTTCCTTCCTCCCTCCCTCCCTCCCTCCCTCCCTCCCTCCCTCCCTCCCTCCCTCCCTCCCCTCCCTTCCCTTCCTTCCCTTCCCTTCCCTTCCCTCCCTCCCTCCCTCCCTCCCGGCTCTCAAACTTCTGCTGTTTATTCTATGTTGCTCTTAGGTTATGTTAGTTTAGCCACCCCCGTGTTAGTCTTTTCAGGTGCCACTGGACTCTCTGCTCTTTGATAGCTAACAGACTAACGCGGCAACCCCTCTAGAACTTTTCTTTTAAGAGCTGAGCGCCCCGGCCTTTCTGTCCCTTTGGGCTAGAGACCTGAGAAGACCGTTGCCCATTTCCCACAGCTGCTGTTCTGTTGCTCGTCTTCTGCTGCATCGGTATTCTGCAGCACCTCGGAAATGTTCCTGGACTCCATGCCAACCTGAATGCCCTTTGTCTCAGTCTCCTAACGTGGCCAAAAGGCTCTTCTCTTTCCCCACCTCCCCCCAAAGCCAACTCTTCCCTTCCATCCTTCTGGCACAAAAAGCTTTACTCCAAAGTCGATACGAGGGTTTTTTCCTGTGCCTGAGGAGAGCGCTGGAAGGAGCCAAACAGGGTTTGCAAATTATTTCAAAGAAGAAATTGGATTCATACCCCGCCCAATACTCTAAATCTCAGAGTCTCAGAGTGGCCTACAATCTCCTTTCCCTTCCTCCAAGCACCCTGTGAGGTAGGTGGGGCTCACAGAGCTCTGACAGAAACTGCCCTTTCAAGAACAGAGTCTCAGAGCGGCCTGCAATCTCCTTTCCCTTCCCCTCCCAGAGTCTGGTCACTTAACCACTACACCAAACTAGCTGTCGTGTATTTATTTAATTGTGCCTGCATTTTCCCCCAACATGCCCCCAAAGCGGCTTTCATTGTTCTGTTCTCCATTTCATCCTCACAACAGCCCTGGGAGGTAAGAACATAAAAGAGCCCTGCTAGATCAGACCACTAGTACATCTAGTTCAGCCTCCTGTCTCATGCAGGGGCCAGTTCCTCTGGAGGGCCAACAACAGGGCAGAGAGGCCGAGGCCTTCCCCTGAGAAGAACCTCAGAAGAGCCCTGCTGGATCAGACCAGTGAGGGTCCATCTAGTCCAGCCTCCTTTCTCACACAGGGATCAACCAGTTCCTCTGGAGGGCCAACAACAGGGCAGAGAGGCCGAGGCCTTCCCCTGAGAAGAACCTCAGAAGAGCCCTGCTGGATCAGACCAGTGAAGGTCCATCTAGTCCAGTCTCCTGTCTCACACAGTGGCCAACCAGTTCCTCTGGAGGGCTAACAACAGGGCAGAGAGGCCGAGGCCTTCCCCTGAGAAGAACATCAGAAGAGCCCTGTTGGATCAGACCAGTGAGGGTCCATCTAGTTCAGCCTCCTGTCTCATATAGTGGTCATCCAGTTCCTCTGGAGGGCCAACAACAGGGCAGAGAGGCTGAGGCCTTCCCCTGAGAAGAACCTCAGAAGAGCCCTGCTGGGTCAGACCAGTGAGGGTCCATCTAGTCCAGCCTCCTGTCTCACACAGGGGCCAACCAGTTCATCTGGAGGGCCAACAACAGGGCAGAGAGGCTGAGGCCTTCCCCGAGAAGAACATCAGAAGAGCCCTGCTGGATCAGACCAGTGAGGGTCAACCTAGTCCAGCCTCCTGTCTCACACAGAGGCCAACCAGTTCCTCTGGAGGGCCAACAACAGGGCAGAGAGGCCGAGGCCTTCCCCTGAGAAGAACATCAGAAGAGCCCTGCTGGGTCAGACCAGGGAGGGTGCATCTAGTTCAGCCTCCTGTCTCACACAGGGGTCAACCAGTTCCTCTGGAGGGCTAAAAGGAAGGCATAGAGGCTGGGCAGTCAAACGGAGGGCATACTACCTCCTGGCTCTGGCATTCAGAGCATTAGTGCCTCTGAATGTGGAGGTTCTCCTCAGTCCCCACGGCTACTAAGCCCTTGATAGATCATCTTTCATGAAACTATCTAATCCCCCTTTGAAAGCTGTGCATTCCTGTGGCCCTCACTCCATCTTCCAGCAGCGAATTCCACCTTTCAATCCCTCTCTGCATAAAGTAGTATTTCCTGTAACTGTCCCGAACCTCCTGCCCATCAGCTTCATTGGATGCTCGCCAGTTCTGGTATTTTGGGAGAGGCAGGTCAAGCCAAGAGAATGTGACCGGCCCAAGGTCACCCAACAAGCTTCTCGGGTCCAAGCGGGGATTTGAACCCGTGTCTCCCAAAGACGAGCCCGACGCTCTTAACCGCTGCCCCACGCCGGCTCTCACCAGCTCTCTGTGTTCTGTGCCCTTCTTGCAGGCTGCCATTATTAACCGGATTCAGTGCAGGATCGTGGCCCTGGACCTGAGGGGACACGGTAAGTTCTGCGTTCAGGGGAGGAGACTTCGAAACTCCCCTGTGGTGACGGATTCTCCCCCCACCCCCAGCTTGGGATTTCTTTCTTCTTTTTTTTTCAACGTTCAAAATATTTATTGCATTGTCATGGAATGTATAATAAGCCACATAGAGGACAGAATCAATTCGATCGGGATTACTATTGGAGATCCAGTTCTGCATTCAGAAAAATCAGCGTTCTTATTGATCAGGCAAAGATTGGTTGATAGTTATTAAAATTTCAGGCCCGTTGGCAGATGGGCTGTGAAAATAGATTCAAGAGTGATCATTGGCGCAAATCTGGCTCTCGTCTAGCAATACGACAAAGATCTTTTCAGTAAGCTTCCAATTTTTCAAAATAACAACGGGATGGCCCCTATCGCCTCAGAGACCAGCTGTAATAAAACCCAAAGGTGAATGGACTTTGTTGGAAACTCTGTGAACAGAGAGCAGATTTTTTCTTTCATTGTTGGTGGTCGTGCCCCATGTTGTATCATTTTGGCAACAAATCGCTAAGGAGGTAAAATTAATCGTGGATATGGACTTACCTTTTCTACCTGAACTATTTCTCCTAGATCTCTTTCTGGCTGATTTATTGTTAAGAGATCCAAATTTTGCAGGCTTCCTTGCTTTTAGCAGCGGCGAGAATAACTCCGGCCTGTAAGTGGAGAGAGAATAGAGTACCTTCCTTTTCAGCGTGGCAGAATAAGTTACGGGAAATGTTTGTTCTAAGTAAATGTACGAGGCACACCTTTGATGCCCACAATGTAAAACAACAGGAAAAATTTGTTGCGCTGTGGCATCTAGTAGTAGAGTATTTAACTTTGAATGTTGTAATTCCGGATAATAAGTTGTACAGGGAGATTTTTTTTTTTAATTTGATATTTGAATAAATTAAAAAAAAAAGATTGGTTGATATTGAATTGCAGGTTCTTGAAAGCTTTGCTAAAAGCAGATGTTCACCCTCGAGTTTGGAGTTTTCACCTCCTGGGTATAGGGCTGAATATCTCACCTGCCTCACGCCCCCCTGGCAACACAGAACCTATTCGCCAGCTAGGTTCAATGTGCTATCAGCTGTGATACTTCTTGGAAGATTCCATAAAACTCCCAGTTTGGTGTAGTGGTTAAGTGTGCAGACTCTTATCTGGGAGAACCGGGTTTGATTCCCCACTCCTCCACTTGCACCTGCTAGCATGGCCTTGGGTCAGCCATAGCTCTGGCAGAGGTTGTCCTTGAAAGGGCAACTGCTGTGAGAGCCCTCTCCAGCCCCACCCACCTCACAGGGTGTCTGTTGTGGGGAGGAAGGGAAAGGAGATTGTGAGCCGCTCTGAGACTCTTCGGAGTGGAGGGCGGGATATAAATCCAATATCTTCATCTACCTCACAAGGTGTCTGTTGTGGAGGAGGAAGGTAAAGGAGATTGTGAGCCCCTCTGAGACTCTTCAGAGTGGAGGGCAGGATATAAATCCAATATCTTCATCTACCTCACAGGGTGTCTGTTGTGGGGGGAGGAAGGGAAAGGAGATTGTGAGCCGCTCTGAGACTCTTCGGAGTGGAGGGCGGGATATAAATCCAATATCTGCATCTACCTCACAGGGTGTCTGTTGTGGGGGAGGAAGGTAAAGGAGATTGTGAGCCGCTCTGAGACTCTTCGGAGTGGAGGGTGGGATATAAATCCAATATCTTCATCTACCTCACAGGGTGTCTGTTGTGGGGGAGGAAGGTAAAGGAGATTGTGAGCCGCTCTGAGACTCTTCGGAGTGGAGGGCGGGATATAAATCCAATATCATCTTCTTCTTCTTCTATGCTAACAGACTGTGCTCTTGTGCATGTCCAGAGATAGAAACTTTAGAACCTGTGTTCCTAAGCTGCTTTTTACTCTGACCTGCGCTCCATACTCATTGACCCCCCCCCCCCATCTGAGTGAGCAAACAGCGAAGCCCAGCAAATGTAAAATTGTCTTCCTGTTGTCAACTTGGAACCCACCGGTAATTGAAACGGTTGCAAAATTTTTATATTTAGCGTCCAGAAGGCGCTTAATGTACTTGCAAATTGCCATTTGAGGGATGGATTGGTTCCCTGTTGTGTTTGATACCATGCCAATAAAGGTTATTGCATTGTATAATAAGCGTAGAAACAATTTAAACCGCGCCAGACTGGCAAAGAACATATACAAGGAGCAGTGTTCTCTCTAAGCTGAGTTGGTGTGAGCTAGTTCACGGTTTGTTAGCCTCCGGCTCACACATTTTTGTCTTTCTGTTGTTCAGTTGCACAGTCGAGTTCGACTCTTTGTGACCCCATGGACAAAGTCACGGCAGGCCTCCTGTCTTCCACCATCCTCCGAAGTCTGCTCAAATTCGTGTTTGTTACATCAGTAACGCTGTCCAGCCATCTCCTCTTTTGCCGTCCCCTTCTTCTTTTGCCTTCTTTCTTTCCTAGCATCAGGATCTTCTCCAGGGAGTGCTCCCTTCTCATTGGGTGGCCAAAGTATTTGAGCTTCAGCTTCAGCATCTGACCTTCCAGGGAACAGTCTGGGTTGATCTTCTTGCAGTCCAAGGGACTCTCAAGGGTCTTCTCCAGCACCACAGCTCAAAAGCATCTATTCTTCTGCGCTCGGCCTTCCTTATGGTCCAGCTCTCACAGCCATACATTACTTCTAAGAATACCATCGCTTTTACCACACGGACTTTTATTGGCAGGGTGATGTCTCTACTTTTTATTATACTGCCCAGGTTTGCAAGAGCTGTCCTCCAAGGAGCAAATGTCTTTTAATTTCATGGCTACAGTCACCATCTGAAGTGATCTTGGATCCCAGAAATGTGACGTCTGTCACTGCTTCCATGTCTTTCCCTTCTATTTGCCAAGGTGTGATGGGGGCAGATGCCACGATCTTAGTTTTTTTGATGTTGGGTTTCAAGCCTACTTTTGTGCTCTCCTCTTTCACCCTCAACAAGAGGTTCTTTAGGTCCTCCTCACTTTCTGCCATTAGAGTAGTGTCATCTTCCTATCTGAGGTTGTTGATGTTTTTCCCAGCAATCTTAATTCCGGCTTGTGCTTCATCCAGGCCAGCATTCCGCATGATGTACTCTGCATATAAATTAAATAAGCAGGGTGACAATATACATCCTTGTCGAACTCCTTTTCCTATTCTAAACCAATCGGTTGTTCCGTATCCCGTTCTGACCGTTGCTTCTTGTCCCTTATACAGGTGTCTCAGGAGACATGTGAGGTGGTCTGGTACTCCCATCTCTTTAAGGACTTGCCACAGTTTGTTGTGATGTTTTTGTCTTAGCTCGTGGGGGGGGGGGGGAATGGCCCCAGAGCAAACCAATTGATGCAGAAGCTCACAACTTTCGTGCCAGTAGCTCACAAAGTAGAATTTTTGCTCAAAAGATTCCACAGTTTAGAGGGAGTATTTACAAGGAGTAAATTGCAAACCGTGGCAAATAAAAAAATTAGCGACGTGCAAGAATATACAATACAGTTCCACATAGACAGAAAATACAAGAGACAATAAAGTAATTTTTAAAATATCCGTATCTGTGATGTGGCTCATAGTGTTGGAACAAACAATATCTGAGGATAGAACAGAATAAGAAGGAAATTCAGAAGTAGAGCATCCAGGGCATTTTTTGTAACAGGAACTCAATTGCCTATTAGCCCCCCCCCCCCCCCCCCCGATGTAGCCAATCCTCTAAGAGCTTACAGGGCTCTTCGTACAGGCCTCCTGTAAGCACTTGGAGGATTGGCTACATAAGAGGGGTGTGGCCTAATATGCAAAGGAGCTTCTGCTAGAATTCCACCCCTGGGCCACACACCCCTGATGTAGCCAATCCTCCAAGAGCTTACAGGGCTTTTAGTACTGGGCCTACTGTAAGCTCCAGGAGGATTGGCTACATCAGGGAGGGTGTGGCCTAATAAGCAAAGGAGCTTCTGCTAGAATTCCACCCCTGGGCCACACACCCCTGATGTAGCCAATCCTCCTGGAGCTTACAGGGCTCTTCGTACAGGGCCTACTGTAAGCTCCAGGAGGATTGGCTACACCAAGGGGTGTGGCCTAATATGCAAAGGAGCTTCTGCTAGAATTCCACCCCTGGGCCACACACCCCTGATCCAGCCAACCCTCCTGGAGCTTTCAGGGCTCTTCATACAGGGCCTACTGTAAGCTGCAGGAGGATTGGCTACATCAGGGAGGGTGTGGCCTAATAAGCAAAGGAGCTTCTGCTAGAATTCCACCCCTGGGCCACACACCCCTGATGTAGCCAATCCTCCTGGAGCTTACAGGGCTCTTAGTACAGGGCCTACTGTAAGCTGCAGGAGGATTGGCTACATCAGGGAGGGTGTGGCCTAATAAGCAAAGGAGCTTCTGCTAGAATTCCACCCCTGGGCCACACACCCCTGATGCAGCCAATCCTCCAAGAGCTTACAGGGCTTTTCGTACAGGGCCTCCTGTAAGCACTTGGAGGGGTGCTTAAGAGGGGTGTGGCCTAATATGCAAAGGAGTCCCTGCTACCCCCAAAAGCCCTGAGAGCATCCGTAAATGGAGAAAGATTTCTTACGCCTTGATGTTGTTTTTCCTTTTGCAGGCGAGACGAAAGTTAGGAATCCGGAAGACCTGTCTGCAGAAACCATGTCCAGGTTCGTCACCCCACACTGCGTTTTTCTTACGTTTACGTTTAATGCGATTTCTACCCCGCCTCCCCACTTACATCAAATCACAGTATACTGTGATTGCACTCATAAAATCGACAAAACCATTAAACAGTACAAGTTAAAACAATCCACAGTTGGCGCTTAACAGATCGGATGTTACTCATATTCTCAGGACGGCAGTTGTTCCAGGATTCTCCTACGGTCGACTGAAGGCTTGCCGGAAGAGAGCAGTCTTACAGGCCCTGCAGAACTGAGTGAGGTCCCGCAAGGCCCTAACCTCTTCCGGCAATTGATTCCATGAGCAGGGGGCTGCCACTGAAAAGGCCCGGTCCCTGGTGGTCGACAGTCTCTCCTCGAGAGCCAGTTTGGTGTAGTGGTTAAGTGTGCAGACTCTTATCTAGGAGAACCAGGTTTGAGTCCCCACGTCTCTACTTGCACCTGCTAGCATGGCCTTGGGTCAGCCAGAGCTCTGGCAGAGGTTGTCCTTGAAAGGGCAGCTGCTGTGAGAGCCCTCTCCAGCCCCACCCACCTCACAGGGTGTCTGTTGTGGGGGAGGAAGGTAAAGGAGATTGTGAGCCGCTCTGAGACTCTTCAGAGTGGAGGGCGGGATATAAATCCAATATCATCTTCTTCTTCTTCTTCTTTCAGCCCAGGGATCACTGGGAGATGTTGAGATCCAGATCTTAGTACTCTCTGGGGAATGTGTGGGGACAGACCCTTGTAGCCACTAAGAACATAAGAGAAGCCATGTTGGATCAGGCCAGTGGCCCATCCAGTCCAACACTCTGTGTCACACAGTGACCCAAAAAACCCCCCAAGTGCCATCAGGAGGTTCACAAATGGGGCTAGAAGCCCTTCCACTTTGCCTCCCCCAAAGCACCAAGAATACAGAGCATCCCTGCCCCAGACAGTTCCAATAATATACTGTGGCTAATAGCCACTGAAGGACCTCTGCTCCATATTTTTATCCAATCCCTTCTTGAAGCTGGCTATGCTTGCAGCTGCCACCACCTCCTGCGGCAGTGAATTCCACGTGTTAATCACACTTTGGGTGAAGAAGTACTTCCTTTTATCCATTCTAACCCGACTGCTCAGCAATTCCATTGAATGCCCACAAGTTCTCGTATTGTGAGAAAGGGAGAAAAGGACTTCCTTCTCCACCTTCTCCATCCCATGCATTATCTTGTCAACCTCGATCGTGTCACCCCTCAGTCGACGCTTCTCCAAGCTAAAGAGACTGACCAAGAGAGAGATCTTGGGGTCGTGGTAGAGAACTCACTGAAAATGTCAAGACAGTGTGTTATTGCAATAAAAAAGGCCAACGCCATGCTGGGAATATTAGGAAGGAAATTGAAAACAAATCAGCCAGTATCATAATGCCCCTGTATAAATCGATGGTGTGGCCTCATTTGGAATACTGTGTACCATTCTGGTCACCGCACCTCAAAAGGATATTATAGCATTGGAAAAAGTGCAGAAAAGGGCAACTAGAATGATTAAAGGTTTGGAACACTTTCCCTATGAAGAAAGGTTAGAACGCTTGGGGCTCTTTAGCTTGGAGAAATGTGGACTGCGGGGTGACATGATAGAGGTTGACAAGATAATGCATGGGATGGAGAAAGTAGAGAAAGAAGTACTTTTCTCCTTTTCTCACAATACAAGAACTCGTGGGCATTCAATGAAATTGCTGAGCAGTCAGGTTAAAACGGATAAAAGGAAGTCCTTCTTCACCCAAAGGGTGATTAACATGTGGAATTCACTGCCACAGGAGGTGGTGGTGGCTGCAAGCATAGCCAGCTTCAAGAGGGAGCAGTGGTCCATCAGTGGCTATTAGCCACAGTGTGTATATAAATGTGTGTGTGTGTGTGTGTGTGTGTGTATGTGTGTATATATATATATATATATAATTTTTTTGGGCCACTGTGTGACACAGAGTGTTGGACTGGATGGGCCATTGGCCTGATCCAACATGGCTTCTCTTATGTTCTTAAAGAGCCCCAAGCGCTTTAACCTTTCTTCACAGGGAAAGTGTTCCAACCCTTCTAGTTGCCCTTTTCTGGACTTTTCCCAGTGCTAGAATAGTCTTTGGGGAGGAGGGCTGGGGCTCAATGGCAGAGCCTCTGCTTGACATCCAGGAGGTCCCAGAAAAGGGGGGGGGAGTAGGAATATTGTGGGATACTATTGTGTACGGTTTTGGTGCCCAAGCCTCAAAAATGGTATTATAGCATTTGGAAAAGGTGCAGAAAAGGGCCAATAAAACCAGTGGAGGGGATAGAGCACTTGGAAACCAATATTGTCCGAATAAAGTTTTATTTTGTTTTATATTATTCTGAAGTCCTATGGTATTAAATAAGGTGTGGCCAAACTGTGGCTCAGGAGCCACATGTGGCTCTTTCACACATATTGTGTGGCTCTCAGAGCTCCCACTGCCCCTTTGGCTTGGAGAAAGCATTTATCTTTTTAAATTGTTTTGCCAAGCCAAGTCAGTGGCTTAGAGAATGCATTGAAAGTTGCTTCCTTTCCACCTCTCTCTCCCCAGTGTTCCACCCTCCCTCCCTCCCTCCTTCCTTCCTTCCTTCCTTCCTTCCTTCCTTCCTTCCTCCCTCCCTCCCTCCCTCCCTCCCTCCCTCCCCTCCCCTCAGCAGTGAATTCCACATGATAATGATTTTGCTTCTGTTCATACACATTTAAAGATGTTCTTAATAATATTTCGGCTGCTCTGCTTTGATTCCCTGGATTCCCATCCCTTCCCTTTCTTCTCGTAAGAACCTAAGAGAAACCATGTTGGATCAGGCCAGTAACCCATCCAGTCAACACTCTGTGTCACACAGTGGCCAAAAAAACCAGGTGCCATCAGGAGGTCCACCAGTGGGGCCAGGACACTAGAAGCCCTCCCACTGTGCCCCCCCCCCAAGCACCAAGAATACAGAGCATCATTGCCCCAGACATAAGAACATAAGAGAAGCCTTGTTGGATCAGGCCAATGGCCCCTCCAGTCCAACACTCTGTGTCACAGAAGAACATAAGAGAAGCCCTGTTGGATCAGGCCAATGGCCCATTCAGTCCAACACTGTACACACAGTGGCCAAAAAAACCCAGGTGCCATCAGGAGGTCTACTAGCAGAGCTCCAGAACCCCTCCTACTGTGCCCCCCCAAGCACCCAGAATACAGAGGATCACTTGCCCCCGACAGATTGTTTCATCTCTCCTTGTGGCTAATAGCCGATGATGATGCTGATTTATTGGATTTATATCCTGCCCTCCCCACCGAAGCAGGTTCAGGGCGGCTCACAACAATCAAACTAAAACAATAAAACAATAGGTAAGCATCAGAGTTGAACCATTAAACCACGTTAATAATAACCATTAAGCAGTTTAAAACAATTTGAAACAGTTTTGGTGCTAGTATCATTTATTTCCGTATATTCAGCAATGTTGGGCGTCCTCTTAATACTATTATTCAGCTGAAGGCGAGTCAAAATAGTGCTATTTTACAGGCCTCTGCGCCATATGTCGATCCCATCCCCACTTGAAGCTGTCTTTGCTTGTAGCAGTGAATTCACGTGTTCTTTGGTCGAAGAAATGCTTCCTTTTATCCATTCCACGCCTACCACTCTTGTCTTGTGAGAAAGGGAGAAAAGAACTTTCTTTCTGTACCTTCTCTACCCCGCGCATGATTTTGTTACCCTGGCCCTTCCACTGTGCCCCCCACAAGCACCAAGAATACAGAGCATCACTTGCCCCAGACAGAGAGTTCCAACAATACAACTGTGGCCAAACCCTCCAGCGTGCAGCTAGAGAGTGCTCCTTGGAATGTGGCCAAGACGCATGACCCCTTTTTGCTTCTACAAATAGACAATCCCTTCTCTCTCACTGTTTCATCACCCGGGGCAAAGGCTGGGTGTGACTCACCACACCTCTTTGGACCCCACGCATAAAGACGCTCATCGCCCGTGACTCAAAAGCACAGATGCAGCAGCTTCTGCCGCAGCCGCAGCTCAGGCCGAGAGCGCGCCGGCCCTTCTTGCAGCAGGCAGGCTGTTAGGAAAGCAATTATCACCCCCTAAAAATACTCCCGTCTGTCCTCTTTTTTTGGGTGCGTGGCCTCCGGCGTGACGCCACTGAGTCGTGAAGGTGAAAGAGTCCTTTGTGCAGATGGAGGCATCGTCCTCGGAGGAGCCCGTCTGTGAAGACGCCTCCTGTTCGTTTGTGCAGCAGCCGCTCCTGCACGCTCGGTCGTGGGGAGACGCCACACAGCAACTTGGCTTTCAGGGAGTCACAGAGTCGGAAGGGGTCTCCAGGGTCATCTAGTCCAACCTCCTGCGCAATGCAGGAAACCCACAAATATCCCCCCACACCCACCTACACCAGCGACACCTGCTCCAGTTTGAGTGTAATGGTTAAGTGCGCAGACTCTTCTCTGGGAGAACCGGGTTTGATTCCCCCCTCCTCCACTTGCACCTGCTAGCATAGCCTTGGGTCAGCCATAGCTCTGGCAGAGGTTGTCCTTGAAAGCGCAGCTGCTGTGAGAGCTCTCTCCAGCCCCACCCACCTCACAGGGTGTCTGTTGTGGGGGAGGAAGGAAAAGGAGATTGTAAGCCGCTCTGTGACTCTTCGGAGTGGAGGGTGGGATATAAATCCAATATCTTCATCAACCTCACAGGGTGTCTGTTGTGGAGGGGAAGGTAAAGGAGATTGTGAGCCGCTCTGAGACTCTTTGGAGTGGAGGGCGGGATATAAATCCAATATCTTCATCTACCTCACAGGGTGTCTGTTGTGGAGGAGGAAGGTAAAGGAGATTGTGAGCCGCTCTGAGACTCTTTGGAGTGGAGGGCGGGATATAAATCCAATATCTTCTTCTTCTTCCA